>NW_007231083.1:83690-198638 GCF_000164805.1 Carlito syrichta | reverse complement strand
CCTGACATTGAATGACTATTCAAACTATGAAATTATGCCTAAGCTTCAAGATAGACTATTTCTCCACAATTTTTATACCAGTAGCCTTATTTGTCACATGATCCATCATAGAATTCTCAATATGATATATGCACTCAGACCCCCATATCAACCGCTTTTTAAAATATTTATTAATTTTCCTCATCACTATGTTAATTTTAGTTACCGCCAATAACCTATTCCAACTTTTTATTGGATGAGAAGGAGTAGGTATTATATCCTTCCTCCTCATCGGATGATGATATGGGCGAACAGATGCAAACACAGCAGCCCTTCAAGCAATCCTTTATAATCGTATTGGAGATATCGGCTTTATTTTAGCAATAGCATGATTCTTAACCTACTCCAACTCATGAGAGTTTCAACAAATTTTTATTACCACCCCCAACTCCAACACACTTCCCTTATTAGGACTGCTTCTAGCGGCTACGGGAAAATCCGCACAATTTGGACTCCACCCATGACTTCCCTCCGCCATAGAAGGCCCAACCCCAGTTTCCGCTCTACTCCACTCTAGCACTATAGTAGTAGCCGGAGTTTTTCTACTAATCCGATTTCATCCCCTTCTAGAGACAAATAAAATAATCCAAACCATAACACTATGCCTAGGGGCCATTACGACCCTCTTCACAGCAATCTGTGCTTTAACACAAAACGACATTAAAAAAATCGTCGCATTCTCTACCTCTAGTCAACTGGGCCTTATAATAGTAACTATTGGGATTAATCAACCCCATCTAGCATTTCTCCGTATCTGCACTCACGCCTTCTTTAAAGCCATACTATTTATATGTTCAGGATCTATTATCCACAGCCTAAATGATGAGCAAGACATTCGCAAAATAGGAGGGTTACTTATAACCCTACCCTTCACTTCCTCCTCGTTGCTTATTGGGAGTCTTGCTCTCACAGGTACCCCCTTCCTCACAGGCTTCTACTCTAAAGATCTAATTATCGAAGCCACCAATACCTCATACACCAACGCCTGAGCCCTCTCTATCACACTACTTGCCACATCCTTAACAGCCGTTTACAGTACCCGCATCATCTTCTTTACACTCCTAGGCCAACCCCGCTTTCCAACTTCAACAAGGATCAACGAAAATAACCCCCTCTTAATCAACCCCATTAAACGCCTAGCCCTAGGTAGCATCTTCGCGGGTTTCCTCATCTCACACTCCATTCCCCCCATAATAACTCCGCAAATAACCATGCCACTATATCTAAAACTCTCAGCACTTACTGTAACCATCATAGGATTTACACTAGCTATAGAACTCAATAACCTCACGTATTTCCTTAAACTAAAATGACCTACTCAACCCCTTCTATTCTCCAATTTACTAGGCTTTTTTCCAATTACAACCCACCGCCTATATCCCCTTATAAGTATACATATAAGCCAAAATACAGCATCCTCACTTCTAGATCTTCTCTGATTAGAAAAAACAATACCAAAAACTACAGCCATAATCCATATGTATACTTCCACCACTACCTCCAGTCAATCAGGCATAATTAAACTATACTTTTTACCCTTTCTCATTACTATATTACTTGGAACCCTTCTAATCATTATTTAAAATCCCGAGTAATTTCAAGCACAATAAAAATAGTAACAAACAAAGTTCAACCAGCAACCCCTATTAGCCAACTACCACTACCATACAAAGACGCCACCCCTACAGAATCTTCACGAAACAAACTAAATATATCACCCCCAAAAGCAACCCAATCTTCCAACCCTTAAATCCAATACTATCACGATATACTATTCACACTACCACAAATAACTCTAACAATAGGCCTAACAACAGCACCCCTCACATAGAAACGCTTGACCCCCAAGCTTCCGGATATTCCTCCATAGCCATTGCCGTTGTATATCCAAATACAACCAACATTCCACCTAAATAAATCAAAAATACCATTAACCCAATAAAAACACCACCAAAACTTAATACTATCCCACATCCAACCCCTCCACTAATAATTAAACCTAAACCCCCATAAATGGGAGAAGGCTTTGAAGAAAACCCAATAAAGCCTATTAAAAAAATTATACTCAATAAAAACACAACATACGTCATTAGTTCCCACATGGACTTAAACCACGACTAATGACCCGAAAAATCACCGTTGTTATTCAACTACAAGAACCTAATGGCAAACCTACGAAAAACACACCCCCTTATAAAAATTATTAATCAATCATTCATTGATCTCCCCGCACCCTCTAATATTTCCGCATGATGAAATTTCGGCTCCCTCCTAGGAATCTGTCTAGGACTTCAAATCATCACAGGACTATTCTTAGCCATACACTACACATCAGATACAATAACCGCATTTTCCTCCATAACACATATCTGCCGAGATGTAAACTACGGATGGATTATCCGGTACTAATGTTGGAACATTTCACCAGGTGAAGATGATGTGAGAAAGGCCTACACAGCAAACCTCCTAATATAAAAGAGTATAGCATAGATAAAGAGGTGACTTGAAACACCATATAGCATTAGATGAGAATACCGATTGAAGTTGCAGGTGTCTTCTGGCTGATGGGCAGAGCACAGCCAAGAAAACCAGGATGCCTTGGGTGGTAGGAGAAAGCAGAACTGAACCATAGGTCTGGTGTTTAGTTGTAAGACTGTCATTCCTGGAGTACTAGCAAGGACAAAGTAGGGTTCCAAACCTGGGACACTGTAGTATATTAGTAATCATGAGAGATGCCTGGTCTAAAGGATCGAAAGCACAAGTCCATTTTAAGACTTGGGGTTAAGGTCAAGCGTTAACCAGAGAAATAAGGTCAGTTATTGGGACTGAAGTAGATCAACCCATTTGTGAAAATGATGAGTAAATATCAAGTGTCTTAATTTTTTTCTCTATTCAGAATTGGTTCTTGATATTGGAAGGAACTTGATCTTATAAATAAAGGTCAAGTGGTCACAGCCTCAGAAATAGAAACTAGGCTGAGGAAGGAGAAACCGCAACAACCTTACAAGTTGAAGAATTACTGTTTTCTTCTACATTTGTTTTCTTTCTATTTTGCCTTTACTGTCATCACATGAATAATCAAAATTTCTGTAAGTGGCTAGTAAAGTAATAAACGAATAGATCAGTAGCTTGACTAGATCCTCACTTGTTTATTTCTGTATGTGTGGTTCCCTTCAACCCTGCATGATTCATTTTAGCACCTACTTCTAAGTGACCCACAGACATGGCATTGCATAGAATGACATCTCGGTGTGTTTATGACTATCTCTATTCAACTCCATCACTATATCTTTTTCTCTTTTTACTATTCTTACTTTGCAATTACTTTTGTTTTTGTTTTTTTTTTTAGTTGGAGTCTCACTCTGTCGCCCAGACTGGAGTGCAGTGGCCGCTCCCAGCCACCGCAGCCTTGACCTGCTGGGCTCTGGCGATCCTTCCGCCTCAGCCTTCCAAGTAGCCAGAATTACAGGCAGGCGCTACCACCCCCGGCTGATTTTTTGATTTATTGTAGAGATGAGGTCTTACTGCCCAGGCGGGTCTTGAACCTGTGGGCTCAGGCAATCCACTCGCCTCAGCCTCCCAAACGTGGCGGGATTACAGGCTGAGCCACCGAGCCTGGCTTCACAATTACTTTTTTAGGGACATTTCCTGAGCTGTTTTCAGTTCATCCTGCTTTCAGATTCATTGTTCATTTTGTCTTTTTGTCTTGGCGTTCAGATCTGGTGCTCAGCAGTTTGTTCTCAGATATGACCTTAGTTGTCTCTCAGTCAAATTTAATATGTCACTCCCACCTCTAACATCATGGCCTCAGGCTGCCTCACTTTACCTGGGATCACGAAACTTTACTTCAGTATGACTCTAATGTGGCCACCTGGTTTGACCTGGCTTTTTAAACAGGCTTCACACAGGTTCCATGGCAATAAATGTAACTATGTCTCCTTTAAAGGAAGGATTCTAATGCTTTCTGGAATCTAACAAGGTCTTATGGGTAAAATATTCCTACTCAAAAGAGAGAAATATTTCCAATTTTATACAAATAATTTGGGCAATTAAAGTTTATCTTTTTGCACAGATATAGAGAAGTACAAATTCATTTTGAACAAAGAGAATAAAATCTTTTATTCAGCAAAATATCAGTTTTATCAGCTAAAACAAACATAGCTATATGAAACATACAATGCTTTAAACTAATTTTTGAATAAAAATCTTTAAATGTCTACTATAAGTATGATTTTGCCTCTGATATGGACAGAAGTTTTATAAACTCTGTGTTCTCAGCAAAATGAAGGGAGAAAACCCAGACTAGATTTTCTCTGAAGTCACTTTTAATATAGAATTGCAATTATTATTTTAAGAGAGATTTTCAGGTCACAGTCTCTGATTTATTTTAAGAATAAAAATTTTGCAATTTTATTTTTAGAATTACCACAGAAGAAAAATTATCTAGCTCATTATGATAACTATATGATTAAAACAATAATTTCTTGAGATATTTTGTACCAGGCACTTGCTAAAACTTTGCTTATGTGAGTTTATTTAGTGCTTCCTATAATCCTACATTAGTTTCTTAGGACTGCCATAACAAAGTTTCACAAACTTGATGGCTTAAACAACAAAAATTTACTTGCCCATAGTTCTTGAGGCTGTATGTTTGAGATCAGGGTGTCAACAAGGTTGATTCCCTTTGAGGGCTGTTAGGGAAGGATCTCTTCCAAATCTCTTTCCTTGGCTTGTAAATGGTTGTTTTCATTCTCTGTTATTTTAACATAGTCTTCACTCAGTGTCCAAATTTCTTCTTATAAGGACACTAGTCATTTTAGACTAGCGCCTATCCTAAGGCTCTTGTTTTAACTGAAGCACCTTTGTAAAACCTTATCTCCAAATACAATCACAGTCTAAGGTACTTTAGGTTAGAATTTCAGCATATGAATTTTGGGGGAGGGATACAATTTGTCCCATAATAAACCTTTTGAAATTCTTACTATTATTTTCCCTATTTGAAAAATTAAAAGACTGAAACATGAAATAATTTGTCTCACATAGCTAGTAGCAATAAATTTGAACCTGAGTTCATTTCATTTATAGTCCCTACTCTTAATTTTTAGTGATTCTTACTTCAGAGAATTACAACTATAGAGATTGAAAGCTGCACTGCCATTCAGTATAGTATTAGAAGCCCTGACTAGAGCAATCAAAGAAGAGAAGGCAATCATGGGTATCCACATAGGAAAAGAGGAAGTCAAGTTATCTCTCTTTGCAGATGACATGATCGTGTACCTTGAAAACCCAAGAAAATCTGTCAAAAACCCCCTTGCACTGATAAAGGACTTTGGCAAATTTCTCAGGGTATAAAATAAATGTGCAAAAGACAATCGCATTTCTTTACACCAATAATAAACAAACAGAAACCCAAATAAAAAGCACAATTCCATTCACAATAGCCACAAAAAAAAAATGAAATACCTTGGCATCTTCCTAACCAGAAACGTGAAAGACCTCTACAATGAAAACTATAAAACACTGCTCAAAGAAATCAAGGATGACACAAACAAGTGGAAAAATATCCCATGCTAATGGGATGGAAGAATCAACATTGTGAAGATGTCCATCTTACCTAAGGCAATCTACAGATTAAGTGCAATACCCATCAAATTACCAGCAGCATTCTTCTCAGACCTAGAAAAAACAATACAGGAATTCATATGGAAACACAAACGACCAAGAATAGCCAGAACAATCCTCAGCAAAACAACAACAACAACAACAACAACAAAGCAGGAGGTATCACATTACCAGCTTAAAACTTTACTACAATAATCAAAACAGCTTGGTATTGGTACAGGAACAGGCATATAGACCAATGGAGTAGAATTGAGATTCCAGAAGCAAAACCTCAATTTCTCAACCAACTCATCTTTGACAAAGCCTCCACCACCTACCACTGGGGAGAGGAGAACCTATTCAGTAAATGGTGCTGGGAAAACTGGCTGATCACCTGCAGAAGATTCAGACAAGACCTCTATCTATCCCCATACACGAAAATTAACTCCAAATGGATCAGAGACCTAAATGTAAAACCTTAAGCCATAAGAACCTTAGAAAATGCAGGACACACCCTTATGGAAATTGGAACTGGCATTCAATTCCTGAACAAAACTTGAAATGCATGGGCAAGTGGGACCTCATTAAACTGACAAGCTTCTGCAAAGCCAAAGAAATCATCGAGAGCAGGGAGACAGCTCACAGACTGGGAAAAAGTATTTGCCAACTCCATGTCTGACAAAGGCCTAACATCTTGGATCTACAAGGAACTCAAACGTGCTGAAAAGACAAAAACAAACAACTCCATTACAAAGTGGGCAAAAGATATGAACAGACACTTCTCAAAAGAAGACATACGAGCAGCCAATAGACACATGAAAAAATGTTCAACCTCACTAATTATCAAGGAGATGCAAATTAAAACTACACTGAGATACCACCTAACTCCAGTCAGAATGGCCATTATCAATAGCTCAAAAAATAACAGATGCCGGAGAGGATGTGGTGAAAAGGGAACACTTCTGCACTGTTGGTGGGAGTGTAAAACTAGTACAAACTCTGTGGAAATCAGTGTGGTGATTCCTAAAAGCTCTAAAAATCAACCTTCCATATGACCCCGCAATCCCCCTACTGGGAGTATACCCTGAAGAACTCAAATCACTCTATAAAAAAGATACCTGCACATATATATGTTTATCACAACATTGTTCACAATAGCAAGATCATGGAACCAACCATGCTGTCCATCAAAAGAGGACTGGTTTTAAAAAATGTGGTACATATGCACAATGAAATATTACTCAGCCATAAAAAAACACAAAATCATGAATTTTGCAGCAACCTGGACGGAACTGGAGTTTATAATACTGAGTGATCTCTCACAGAAACAAAGATCTGAGTATCACATGTTCTCACTCATAAGTGAACCTTGAACAACTATCATAATAATATAAGAAAAGGATTGACAGTGGCAGGAAGGGGAAGGGAGGTGGGATTAATGGTAGTCGATATCTGTCTGGGGACGGGGGGCACACCTCATCAACAAGGGTACCTGCACAATGCATATTTGTATACCTAACCCTTAACTGTACCCCACAATTTTAAAATAAAAAATATGTTAAAAAAAAAAAGAAAAGAAAGCTGCACTGCCTAAGACTATAATTAAAAAAGGAAGTTATTTTAAGGAAAAACCGTCTTCAGTAGAAGTCAAGTACATGTTAATTATCAGAGGAAAAAAGAATACAATCCATTTTAACTTTCAAGAGATGGATATTTGACCTTAAACTATGTAATTACTTATAAAATATGCTTAACTTTTCTCAGATGATAAAGATAATGCCTATCTTTTGGATAATATAAAAATATAAACAAAAAAGTTATAATTACACACAATTTCATTATTTAGAGCTGAATATTGTCAATATTTTTCTTCCTGGCATTTGAAGTAACTATATACTAACATATTATATGTAGTTTTAAGTCCTATATTTTTTTAACTAAAGAATGGTATCTAACTGGTTATTTATTTATTTTTTTGCAGTTAACTATTCTGTGGTGTTATGAGATTTTTCTATAACCTTTTAAACATAAATAATTTCAGACTTACAGAAATATTGCAAAATACTGTAAAGAACTCGGTTTACCCTTCACTCAGGCTTCACAGTTGTTGATATTTAACCATGTTTTTCTTATGGTTGCTTTTCTGTGCATATGTGTGTGTATTTGTTTCCTAGGAACAAGGACGCTGAATAACATAGCCATAGTATAATCATGAGCATTAAGAAAAAGCACTGACACTGTACTATTATGAAATATGCAAATTGTATCCACACTTTGCCAATTGTCCCAATAATGTCATTTATAGCAAAAGAAGAAATTCTGCTCCAGGACTCCATTCATGTTTATACATTTTGCTCAGTTCTTTCTGGCCTTTAATCTTTTAAATACAAATAGCTATTTAGTCTGTCTTTCTCTTTTTTGTTTTTACTATTTTAAAAGCGTATGGGCTAGTTATCTTGTAGAATGTAGCTCTCGGTTTGGGTTTGATATATTTCCTCATGATTGACTTGTTTCTGCATTTTTGACAGAAATACTAAGTGATTTCTTATCCTCCCCAGTATACCCTCTCAGGAGGTACATGATATCTGTTTAATTGATTGCTTGTAATACTAAAGTTTATCACTTATTAAAACAGTATCTACATTGTTCCTTCACAAAAAATTATACCATGTGACATTGGTAAATATAAACAAGTACAAAAGAATGAAGAGTCTAGAAAGCACCACGCACATACATGGTGGGCTTTTGACATAGATGCCAGACAATGCAATGAGGAGTTTTTTTTTTCAGCCAATGTGCTGAAAAAATTGTAAAACCTTATGGAAAAAAATAAACATAATTCCTGACTTTACACTATATACAAAAATAGCTCAAATATATTTTATATTTAACTGTATGAGCCATAATCATAACATGTCTAAAAGAAAACATGTAAGAATATTTTAGTGACTTTGTGTTTGGCACATATTTCTTAAATAAGACACAAGTTCAAACTATAAAAGCAAAAATGCTATAGGTTTAATTTTATCAATGTTAGAGTTTTTGTTCTTTAAGCTCATTCAGATTTACACAATTTATTCCGTTATCTCTAGCCTTTAGTTTTTTAAATTCAAGTAGCTATTTAGTTTGTTTTAAAAATAAAACACAAGCTTCAGATGAGGAGATAATTTTAGCAAAAAACATATTGGACAAAAGACTTGTATTCAAAATATCTATAATATACAAAGCATTCTTACAATACAATAATTAGACAACCAACCAAATTTTTAAAATGAGCAACATATTTGAACAGTTATTTCAACAAGGAGATATACAGATGTCAAATAAGCACACAGATGATCATTATTATTAGTCATTAGGAAAGGGCAAATTAAAATCACAATAAGGTCACTGCACTGTAAATTCAAAGTTTAAAAGACCACCTATACCAAATTTTGGCAAGATGTGGAGTATCTGGAACTCTTATACACTATGTGGAAATGTGCGCATTTCTGTAGTGTAGTGGTCATCACATTCACCTGACACTATTGTGGAAATGTAAAAAGCCACCACTTTGAAAGGGTTTAGTGGTTTCTTAGAACATTAAAATTATGTGCGCTACGGAAGCTGGCTATTCTACTCTCTGTATTTCACCAAGAGAAATGAAAATACATGTTTATATAAAGACATATATAAATATTTATAGAAACTTAATCTTAATAGCTGAAAACTGGAAATAGTCTATCAATATGTAGATGAATAAACACATCTTTACAGTGGGATAGATTATACATGGAGATAGATGGGAAGGATCTCCTGATACATGCAACAACATGGATGTAGTAATTATGCTGAGGGAAAGAAACTGTAACCCACCCCCTCAACAAAAAGGTATTTTTTAAGAGTTCATGTATATAAAAATAACAAAAATGCAGACTTGTTTGTAATTACAGAGAGTAGAAGATTAGTTGTCTGGGGACAGGAAATATGAGGGCTAGGAAGAGAGAAGAAGGGATTGAAGAGGGGCACATGGACATGGTGGAGTTGGAAGTAATTAGAGTCAACTTATATTTTATTTTTATTCCTGTATGATAACATGTGGGTTGGATTTGAGAAGTGAAGATGAGAGAGGTGGAAGGAAGTTTTTCAGTTTACTCTCTTGAGAATGTGGGAAAATAGAGTACCAAACAGTGAGATGAAAATGTTGTTTTTTAAACATATTTTTTATTTTAAAATTGTGGGGTACAGTTAAGGGTTAGGTATTCAAATATGCATTGTTCAGGCACCCTTATTGATAAGGGGTGTCCCCCCATCCCCCGACAGATATTGACTACCGTTAATCCTACCTCTCTTCCCATTCCTGCACCCCCGTAGTTTCCTGCCACTGTCAATCCTTTTCTTACAATATTGCAATAGATGTTCAAGGTGCACTTATGAGATGAAAATGTTAAAGAAGAAGAAATTTGTAAGAGAAATATCAAAAGTCCAGTTCTGAACATAATGAATTTAAGATACATGTAAGACATCTAAATGAAATTCATGCAAAGGTAAGTAGATTTATGAAATTAAGCTTCCTAAAGCAAAATCTGTATGGAAGATATCAATATTTACACAATTGGTCAAACTAATCTCTGATTATTTCCTTAGTCCACATATTTTAGAAACAGAATTTCTGCACGAATATTTTTTAGAAGTATTACTATGTTACTCAGAGATAGCTTACGCATGAGAAGCACATTTTAGAAAGCTTACACTCCTCTCCATGCTCCCTAGCAGTATAAAGTATTATCCTTGGCTATGTAAAATGGTATCTACCCCACAAGACCCTTACCAGGGCATTTATTCATACTTTAATCATATTTTTATTTAGTTAAAAGGATTGAGCTTTTTTAATTTGATATGAATTTAAAGAGAGCAGAGTAACTGGAAACCAATATGGGATTATTGTTGCCTAATATACTTTAAATTTCTTTACTTTCTTTCTGATCATCCACTTTAACAAAGGTTTCTGTAGAATATTTGACTCTGCATGAACTGGAAATTTTTCAGTTCCAAGAAATGATAGTAAAGATTAGCTTATGATCTGATCTTGGTAATTCTAAAAGATTTACTAAAGTTTAGTAAATTATAGTTTATTAGCAAACTAGCATAGATTTAGTTACACTAAAGTACTAATAAAGAATTGTAGGCAACTATCTTAATAGCGATATAAGTCAGTCCTAGAATTAATAAACCAACCTACTTCAGACACACAAATTCATAACGGGAGTTGAGAAAAATCACCTCTTCAACTTTCTCCTTCACAAATCTGTCATGGCCAATAGAGAAGCTTTCTGACAATACTGGACATGAGAAGAAAAGTTTAGATAAAGAGGAAAACTAAAGACAAGTCAGATAAGGTTAAAGCATTTATAAAAACAATTCTAGAAAAAGTTGTTTTCTGTTCAACAGTCTACCAAAGATTTGCTTATTGAAGATCATTTCTAGAGGAATTTTGATTCTTTAGAAACGGAGATGGCTTTGAATAACATTCCTTATAGAACATGACCAATTTTAAGGTTAAGTTTTATCTTTTAAAAGCATAATCATACAGCAAACATGATCACTTTTTTTCCCCTCAGTGGCTGATTGGAGCAGACAAATATCTTCTGTATTCCTTTCCTTATAAGCAAATTCTGCTTCAATGGCAACTAAGGAAATATCATCCTTTCAGTAAGCAGGTCATCCATTCAGTGAGCAGAAGTTTGAATTAATTAATGGGACAATAAAAAACAATCTTCTGTTTCTGTTGCTACAGCAATGCAAATGCTGAAACATGAAAATGAGTAAACACTGTTTCTTTTATTTAGTTATTGTTTCTTGTCAAGTTCAAGTTCAAGGAATAGGCTACCTGTGAATAAGGATTGAAATGAAATATGGTAAACTATCACATGTAGTGTTTTTCTAATAACTAAACTGGGGAGAAATGTTTACAATGGCGAATGAACTGGAAATTTATGGGGCAGGTGATTTCAATTCAGTTAGGAGTTATGTGTAAGTCAAGTGAAAGTCATCATCATGGGTGAGAACACAGACACATATAAAGAGTATTTTCTTCAGACTTAGGCATGGTTTCAAATTCCTTCTTAGCCTCAGTTTCTTCATTTATTCAACATGGATATCAACAATAGTACCTAACTTTTAGGGCAGTTGTGAACATTAAATATACATAAACATAATTTGCACCTCACCTGGAATATGTGAAGTACCTAATGTAGGTTATCTTGTTTTTATGGAATTTAGGTATTAAAGTTTAATTAGTTTGATGCATAAGTTCATAGTATTTGTTTTTGGCATGGCAACACTGTGGTGCTGGGAGTTTATCATTGGTCATTTGGAGTGACAATGTTGTACTTGTGAATATGCCTTGCATTTTGCAGATTGGAAGAAAGTTAGTGCTATTTGTGGGCTAAAGAAGTCAGTGTGTAAAGTGGAAAAAAACAAACACTTCGACATACTCTTCTGTTTAACAGAGGAGTAAAAATTGCAAAGGCGGCTTGAAACATTTGTGTCATGTATGGGAAGAGTGCCATCGGGGAAAGCACAGGAAGAAAATGAATTTGTTGTTTCAAAGAGGGCCACTTTGACCTGCGTGATTTACCACATTCAGGAAGACCATCAGACTTTGACGGTGATCATTTAAAACAGTTAAAAAACTCTATGAACTTATGCACCAACCCAACAATTTCTGAAATACAAAGAACTGTGTACATTTTAATCTCATATATCTACTTGAATTGTTAAACTAATGTAATTACATGGATTTTGTATGCCAGGTGCAGTGTTAGGTGCCAGCAATTGAAAGGTGACTTTGACATAGTCCCTGATCTCAAACAGCTCTCAACTTGGTAGGCTAATTTTGAACTTTTATAAATGCTTTTAGTACTCAGCACATAATTTAATATTTCATGATATATAGCTTTTCATTGCTATTATTTTTGTGTATTCTATTACATTATGTTCTATTCTATGAGGTCTTGCCTGTTCAACTAAAGTGTGAGGTATTGTCCAGATTGTTTCCCTCATACCTGGCTTCTTTCTGCCCCCTCAGGGAGTGGCCTCTGGTCAAGGCTGATCTCTGAAGGGTATGTATATCCCCCCTAATGAGTCATGGGATGCAAGTTACCAAGCAAAGCTGAAGACAATGTATATTCTTAATCAATGTAATTGTAAGCACAGTATAGGGATTTGACTAATTAACTTGCTTGCCTATAAAACTGCTTGCTATACAGCCCCGAGGTGCAGATTCTTCATCAACCTGCCACCATCGGTGCTTCCATTAAGTTTTAATAAACCCATCTCCTTCCCTGCTGGACCTTCAGGTAACTTCAATGGAATAGGTAAGCATTACACACAAGCCCTCTCAGATTTGGGGTTACCACATTACATCAAGTAAGAAAATCATAGCAATAAAAGTATCTTCATTGAGCTCAGCTCTTCATTTAACACAGAAATAAGGTAAGGTCTTGGGCTGTGTGGGAGGAGGCACACCATGAGGAAAGGGAAGTTGTGACTTCACACAATGACAAATCAAAGCCAAGCTCAGGTCTTCAAACCCCATCCAGGACTCTTTTCGTTTTATGAATTACCAGATGGCAAAGTCTTAGGAGCAGGAATTCACCCTGTACTCTGTCACACTCTCTACACACTGGGTTTCCTCTGCTTTGACACCTTTAGGGCATTTTTCAGGTAAGCTAAAACCTATCTGTGTGACCAATTGAGAATTATTTTATAATCTGTGTTGTATCCCAGTTTGCACTAACCTCTGGATACCAACCAGATCTTATTAAAATCAATAGAAAATAAATGACTGTTAGATCCCTATCTCCTGGTGGCAGACCTTAGTCCACTCTCTCTCTCAATCCTTACCATTTGTTTCAGGTATCTTGGAGCATTCCCAAAGAAACACATAGCAAGCCACAGATGTTCTCCATTCTTTACCAGGGAATCTTTGTTCGGGTATTGGGAGGGAATGCCATTCCATCTGGTATGGCTGTCTCCCCGTGCCTGCCACTCCTAGTGTGCTGAGATCAGTGGTAGAAGGTCAGTGATAGAAGTGCATTAGTGAGTGTCGAATTTATGCTGTAATAGGATGGTGAAATCTTTCTTTCAACAAAGAAGAACCCTCAAGTAGCATGTCTTCTGGCAGGCACATTCTCTGAGCATTTTATGAACAAATTTTATTCAGCTGTTGATCTTTACATCTCTCTTCCTTAGAGCTTCAAATTAGTCACTCAAACCTGGTAGGTTAGAGTAGGGAAAGTTGATAAGGGCAAGGGCTAAAAAAAACTCAACTCTCCTTCCCCTTGTTTTGGTGCCCCTATGTGGGGTGGGGCAAAATGAAACAAAACCAAAAATAGACAACCCCTTTCTTGCTTGAGTTAAGCAACCAAACACAAACCCCCAGCCATATCAATTTGTGTAATAGATGTTCACAGTAGTTATTGAATACTAGTTTCATAAACAAATAAAAAATTCTAAATTTGATTTCTTCTTAGGTTAAAAGAAAACTCTGCTAAACTTGTTTTGCAAATGAAGAAATTAAAATCTGGAGAGAGAAAATGACTTTCTCTCAAATAAAAAAACAAGTTGATACAGGTGTTGGGATAATGCCCAGCATTAGGTCTGTGCCAATTGTCACTTCTAATAGCAGAGGGATATAACTGTCTCGTTATATTTAAAAAAATATGAAAAAACTCCTCTCTAAATATATATGTATATATATATCACTCATATATGACTCAGCATGGTGTGGGCAGGTGTGTTGTCACAGCGATAGGACCAATCACTGTTTGACACAAGTCAGACATGTCTTCTGCAAATCATGATTCTCAAAACTTCCAGAGAAAAAATTTGGTTGACCATTTGATACAGAAGAACACTTCCCAGGGTCTGCCCTCCTGAAGATAATTCCAGGATTTGGGGTGTCCCTCCTCAAATAAACCCAGAATTATCTTTGAGAGGGCAGGCCCCTTGCAGTAAGGGCTTCCCCCACTAGGTAAGTGTTCTAGGAACCCATCCGCCTCAGTGTACTGGCTAACATTGTTGTGAGAGGCTGAGTTTGGCTTCAGTTATTTATTTATTTGGAGATTTTTTTTTAACATGTTTGCTCATTTCATGATGAGTAATTTACACAGAAAAAAACTGTCCACATTGTGCTGAGTGTTCAGCAGTTTTTGATCAAAAATGGCATGTCCCCCATGTCACTTCCTCTCTATTCACCTGATCTGCTTCCCAGCAACTTTTTTTAAATTTTATTTTCCCAGATGAAAAAGTCCTCAAAGGGAAATGTTTCACCCATGTGGAAGAGGTGAAATCAAAAAAATTGGCAGAAGCACTAGAAGGTATCAAGAATGACAAGTTCAAAAACTGTTTTGAGCAGTGGAAAAAACATCTCAGTAGGTGTATTGCATTAAACGGTGACTGAAGTTTAAACATGTAAGAATAAATACACCATTTAAAAAAAATTCCAGGTTTTTGGGTCCCTCTTATATTTTTTTCAAGGTTTATTCTTTATACCTGAATTGAGCCGTCACAGTATGTTGATGGTGGTGATATTAATATTTTTTAGGTGGATATTGAAGAATAGGAAAATGATATTAATATCTCTTTACCTTTTATACAAATAAATGCCTTGGAGCAAATCCTATATCTCAGGATCTTTAGGACATCCCAACTGTAGGTTAAAAATGAGAGAACAAATACATCTTCATTTTCAACTTTCCTTTAAAACTGCTTTTGCTCTGTCCTTGCATCCATAACACAGGTAATGCTTCCAAAACCAAATACACTGTTTATGTATAAGATAGATAAGCCAACTTCAAGAAGCTTGCTGAATATATTTTCAAACTTTTTGTAGTTGTTGCTGTTAATGAAGCTGACTGAATTTGCAAAGTAACTCCATCCAGGTTTTGCATGGAAACAAGGTCATTGTCTCCATTACTTTGCTAAAATAACATCTTTGCTGTGATAAATGGGCAAGACGTGATCCTGTGCTTAATTTTCTTTTTAAAATTCAGACAAATCCTCTCTTCTCAGTCAATCAGTTTTCTTATTCTGTAGTCTGTGTGATGCCTTAATGAAAGAGACCTCTGTTTTGTTTTAGAACAATTGCTGCCATAGGTCTTTTTTTTTGTTTTTGAATAAGGTTAATTCTCAAACTAGTAGTTTACAGTCTAATGGCCTTAGTGTTCTATCTTCAAACAAGCAAGATTATTATTTTTACTTTTAATGTACATTTGTTCTTCTTCAGACTCCATCAAAAGCATTGTCAATATTCATTAAGTTGCTTCGAACTGTCAAAGACAGTTTGTCCTATTCTAGCATACACTGAAAGACATGGCTAAACTGTAGTGAAATTCAATATTTAGCATTCAAATGATGTTTGCTAATCAAAGAGGAGTATCACACTCAAAATCATTTTGATATCTGTAGAGGGCATGGAATGTTTATTGTTTTTTCTTTTTGCTCAGTATTTCAAATTATTGTTAAATTTTTCAAATGTGTTTAATGACTTCTCTTTTGTCAGATAAGAAATTTCAATGATGAGCAGAAACAGGAAGATCATGTCTCTTTTAAATCCTTAAAAGTTCCTAGATTATCACCATAGTAACTTGAGATTACATTATGATTTTTAAACCAAAGCAAAGTGTCCTTCCCCCCCCCCAAATTCTCTCTTATAAGGAAAAACTATAGGATGAATGATCCACAGAAGTTGGGTGTGTTTGGCTTGGGTTCTGATGGCTCTGGCACTTGGATCTATTAAAAATTCTGTCTGCACCGCCCTTGAGGGCTTGGCTAATCATAGAGAAATCAGAGTCAACTTGTTTGAGAATTATTAATGTATTCATTTTTGAGCTTTTAAAACATAGCAAGAATTCATCAATATTTATACATAAATTGTCCTGCTGTTAAATATTTGAGTAACATACATAAGGTTAAACATTTAAAATATTTGTTATGTGAATATTTGTTTTATTAGTAGAAAATAAATTTTAAAATTACATATACTAAATCTTATAAACATTATTAAAGAAATATGTCCTTTCTTTCTTATTCTTTATTAAATATGCAAGATGTTAATATTTCCTTAAAACTCTAGGTGCTTTTAACATTTCAATAACAATATTCCTAGATGTCTTTCTATATATTCTAGAATGTTTCTGGCTCTCCTTAAGATGTATAGAACTAGAGGTATATGCCGGCTGCAAAAGGATGTAAGTCTGGAAGTCTTTGAAGACTATAATTCTTTTATGAAAGATACAGACATCATTTTTTGTGAAGCAAGAATAAAATCATGCCCTTTATTCATTGTCAATAGGCTTACTCTTCCAGAATACATTACTATCTTTTATCTAATAGCCTATTACAGACTACAGAGCATGTAAAAGCAGTGATATTGCTCAGGGTCTAGAGATTTCATTTTTTATTTCAATGCCATTATTAAATAACCCCTTAGATGGAAATTCAATACTGGCACACTACATGATAAGCTACGTTAATAGCTCATGTTATGCAAGAATTGAGCAATTACTTGAAACTTAATAGTAGGCCTGTTAAAATGTGTAATTGGCCAGATTTTCATTCACAGTAATGTTATGTAGTTACCTTAGTGCTAGCAGATTAGGATGTGTCTTTAGAAAAAAGCTCATGAAATGGGGCCAGATTACTAAAGAGGGGATTCCTTTCATCTAACTCTATTGGGAAGAGGGGGATAGAAACACATGCGGTTTGTTTGAACAGAATTTGTAATGCTAAAATGAGATTTGAGCAGTGAAAACTTGATTATTTTGATGTTCTTTAGTTTTATAAATATATATGTCCCAAGAAAGCAGGGTTTGATTTAAATGCAGATTCTTTGTAATATGGAGAGTATTTTAAACACACAGTAAATGAGAAGGTTAATTTAAATTTGCTAACTGCTGCAGAAAAAGAAAAAGTAATCCAAATTATAAGAAGTCAGGAATGAAGAAGGAAAAATAATCACCGGCTGGCAGATTAGGTATAATTATAATTAATTATGATGATGTTATTATATTCAGAAAGCAGTGATACAGGGAAACCACATTGGAAAGGAAGAGTAATCATGAATATTTTGAAACATTGACTTATCAACAAGAGTCATATAGTTGTGTACTCACTGAGTTGAAATAGATGGATCTTATGGCATTTCATAATTCCGTAATAATATCCTTTGTTCTATGCCAAATAGAACAAAGGAAAAAATAGAAAACAAATGAACCCTCAGAAAAATCACCAATCTAAAACTTAAATCAGGGGCAGGACTTAAAAGGAGATTTTTATCTGAAATTCCAAAGTAAGACAAGTGAGCAAGAAAATTATACCCTAGAAAAGGGGGGAAAAAATGGAAGGAAAAATAATTTGTTACTTGGCATAAATTCATGGCTCCTATATATGCATGTGGTAGGCTGAAAATTGACCTTCCCCTTCTGGAGATGTTCTGGCCCTAGTACTACCTGTGGATATGTTATCTCACTTGGTAAAATAAACTTTGCAAATGTAATTAAGTTACTTGAGACAGGAAGGTTATCAGGAAATATCTGGATCAGTCAATGCAATCACAAGCACCCTTATTAGAGGGAGACAGGAGGATCAGAGCTAGAGAGAGATGGTATAAACATGGGAGAAGAGGTCAGAGAAAAAGAAGATACTGCCCTGCTGGGTTTGAAGATGGAGGAAGGACCATGAGCCAAGGAACGTAGGTAGGCTCTAGGAACTGCAAAAGGCAAGGGACTAAATTCTTGCCTAGGGTCTGCAAAAGGAATGCAGGCCTGTTGACACCTTGATTTTACCCAGTGAAACTGATTTTGACGCCTGATCACCAGAACTGTAATGCAATACATTTTTTAATTATTTTAAACAACTAAGTTTGTTGTCATTTGTTACAGCAGCAGTAGAAAATGAATACAATGCAGGATATCTGTGCACTAAGATCTATTAGATTGTATTATGAAGTTGCTAAGCTTTGTGTCTTTGCGTTGCAAGTTGTCACCAGTTGGAAGGACTTGATCCATCCATCCCAATTCCAGGAAAGTGCCTTTCTTCTTCCTTCCTCCCTCAGCTTTCTGTTTAAATTATGCACACATACATGAAACCTTACTATTCCCAGGCCTTGTCAACATGGAAACACTTCTAGAGTCATGGCAATTGTAATAATCTAGATTTCATTGGCCCTTGTTTTCAGTTTGCAAATGCCCACCTCCAAAGTGTTCCTGGGAGTCGCCAAAGATTGCTTTACATTTATTTGCTCATGAAACACTCCACTTCTGCTGGCAGATTGCACTGCTGCTGGACACCATAGTACTCCAAAGGATAAATCCTGCAGATTTTGTTGTGCTGATGTATCCTGTGCTCTGTTCTAGGTACCACTGGATTCCTGGAGGCATCCCTGAAACATATCACAATTTGCTGGTTCATATTTAAGTAAAAAATCAATAGCTCTCTCTTCTTAATATTCTACTGTATTAAGCACAAGCAGTGCTTTCAATATTTGACAGCTTTTAGTAAGACAGTTGTTTCATGTTTTATTTAGGTCCCCTCTCTTATTCATGGGATCCAAAAGTGAATTCAAATGAGGGATACCTGGGAGATGATTTGAATGAGGATGCCATGCTGTAATCAGAATTGTCCCCTTTACTTGACAATCATGGCATTTGTACTGCTTCTAACTCCTTAAACTCAGATCCTTCTTCCTCTGGGGAACTTTCTCTCCCATAAGTTATCTCACTCTTCTTCCAAATGCATTTATATTGTTTCTTTTCTCCATCTATAAAGTTGTGGTCAGCATTGAATGTGGCTTGAAGTCTCTAAAACCTCGTAAAAACAAACTTTTAGGAGATTTCCTCCACCTGTTTATAAGTGATAGTATAATTCCTCTTGGACTCAGCATGGATTCATCTTTACCTGATTTTTATGCTCATTTAAGCCTGGTATATTTTTAATGACCTGGGTGGGACTGCTTAGTATTCTTCCTTGTGTTGTAAAGCCAGGATTAAAATATTGATCTACCTGAAAAGATTGCTAGGTAAATAGCTTTGTGCTGAAAAATAGAATCCACTTTAAGTCTTCAGTGTAGAGTCTATTGTCACAATATAAAGAATCCAATCCACCTGTGAATACAGTGTTTAGAAATGTTGTCATCACCTGCAGGATTTGTAAGAAATGTTTATCAAAAAACACTCCAAACGGAAGAGGTTGGGTTTGAGGTCTGCCCTGATAGGCTGAACCTGAGTAAATAGCAGAAATGCTAACTGTGGCTAAGAGTGGTGGTAAACAAGAAGTGTTAGAGTTTTCAATACCTGTAGCTGAGAAAGGGGCCCATTTCAATTCTCTTTGTATCATTGTTCAGGCCTGTTATGAACCATAGGAACAAACAATAGTGATTCCACACTTTACTCAGAGAAGTTGACATCTGCTCAGCAAGATCATGATGCTCTGGTAACGGGTCTGCCTCTGCATTATTAGTCTATTAATGTATAATAAATTTACCCAAACAGTAACAGCCTAAAACAACCAAAACAACAAAAAAAATGCTATAGCACACAGTTTCTGAGGGCTAGAAGTCTGGGAGCAGCTGAGCTACATGGTTCTAACTCCAGGCTCATGGGGTTGTAGTCAAACTGTTCATCTGAAGGCTTGACTGGGGTAAAGGTCTGCTCTCAAACTCACTCATGCAGCTAGCAGCAACAGACTAATTTCCCTGCCAATTGGATCTATCTTTTTGGCTGTTCCTGATTTGGCAGCTGGCTTCCAACAAAGTGAAAGGGGTGAGGAGAAAAAGTCACACCAGGTCTTCTAATTATTACATTTATTAGAAGCAAACAGCTGGGCTCGGTGGCTCAGCCTGTAATCCCGCGCCTTTGGGAGGCTGAGGTGAGTGGATTGCCTGAGCCTGCGGGTTTGAAACCCACCTGGGCAGGTGAGATCTCATCTATGCAATAAACCAAAAAAGTTAGCCGGGCGTGGTAGTGCGCGCCTGTTGTTCCAGCTATTCGGAAGGCTGAGGTGGAAGGATTGCCGGAGCCCAGCAGGTCGAGGCTGCGGTTGCCGGGAGCGGCCACTGCACTCCAGTCTGGGTGACAGTGAGACTCCAACTCAAAAAAAAAAAAAAAAAAAGAAGCAAACCACTAAGTCCAGTCCCTACTCAACAGGAGAAATTTTTGTAAGGGCATGATTACTAGGAGGTGGGGGACTATTGGGGGTCTTCTTAAGTGATGGCCACCACAGTCACTAGCTTGCTGATTGTACTTGAACAAGGCAATATGCTTCCTGGATCCTTTGTTTTCTTTCCTTATAAGTTCAGAGATTGTACTATATAACCACTTCTACACATATATGGGTTCTCAAGAATGATAATACGCTGAAGAATGGTTAGATATTCAAGGACTTACTTGGTGAATGGGAGAATTTTAACTTTAGAACCTATACCTCAGTTCTCCAATGTGATTGTTTGGATATATTTTACCATCTGAGACATCTTCCATAGAGACTTTATTACAATTGTAATTAAGTACCATAGATTATTTTGCATATCACTATTTAAGGATCATTTCTAAATCTTAACACTAAAAAAATTGAGATTCAGAATTATTTCATACATTGTTCAAAATCACAAGGTTAATTACTGGAGTTTATCACTGTAAGGTATTATAGGTTACAGAATTATTTTTGTTAAGGAAATAAAATAACTCAGACTTAGAACTACTTATCATGTGTTTAGCACTCTTCTAAATGCTTTTAATCCTTTCAATAATCTTAACAAGGTTAAACCAAAATGATTAGCTTTGGTCACATGTATATATGCCTTGACAAAGTCATGATTTGATATCATAGAGTCAAAACTCAGGCTCACAATCCCAATATTCCTCTGTGTATAGAGAGGATACAGGACTTGCACGTAATTGTGAAGCAAATTCATGAGAAGGATCAAGATGAGAATGCAGCTTACTTGCAGAATAACATGCCCAGGAAATTCACAGTCATGGGATTCTGTGGTAGTTCTGGAATTACTCAATTCTTCTTTAAGTGCATTCACATTAGAAAACTTCAGCATAATAAAGAGATTGACTGACTCAGATCTAAATTACGATTTTGAGTACATCAGACATTGTTAAATTTTAGCAAGTCAGTGTGAACCCCAGTTTTTTATTATATTCATCAAATTCAGCAATCTTTTATTCCAAAAGCATAAAGTTTTTCTGTTGCTATAGTGCCTGTTAGATGTGATGATTTCATCTTTTGCCCAGCCATGTTAAGAAGTGGGTTTCAGTGTGTGATAAAATGATAATGGTAGCCAGGTATGAGTTGACAAACACTAGCCTCAGTAAGTATCAATTATTTCTCTTGTTTTTGTTTTCAGAGTGAATCACATGCTAGAGAATCCCTGGAATAGCTTATGATGAGGTACACAAGATGACTAAAACTTCTCTGAAGGCTTTTTCCCAGTATTTAATTGGTTTTATAAACCTAGTCAACAATTCAGAGAAAATACTGAGCACATTTGTGGTTGTTTTAGTGAAAACAGCATAGAAAGCATAGCCATAATCTAATGATTGAAGGAAATACTTAATATGAGTGAGAATATCAACACTAAATTTTTAAAATTTTAAGACGTTTAATACAAATAAACGAGAGAGTAGCATTTTTTTTGTATTGCATATGATTGGCCAGATAAAATATAGAACCCTCAGTTAAATTTAAATTTCAGATAAACTACAAATAAATATTTAACACAAAATATTTGGGACATATTTATACTGCAAAATATTCATTGATTATCTGAAATTCAAATTTAACTGACATCTTTATTTTTACGTGCTAATTATGACAACTTTAATTTGAGGGACTCAAGAAAATGAGAATGTTCTTCCTCATTATGGTTTTTGAGTCTAGTTGTCTCATTCCTTAGACTATAAGCTAAGTAACAGGTGAACCTACATAGGAATTTTGAGCTAAGATTATCCTAACTCCAATCTATCTCTGTCATTTTCTATCTGTATGACCAGGAACAAATTACTTCACATGTCCATAGCTCATTTTCCTCACTGGAATTATAAGGATGATGATACCCACCTCAGAGTACTCTTCAGGAGAGCAAATGCATACCAAATCTTTGAGATTCTCTCGTGTAAAAGCTCTGGGATATATTTTCATTATCATTTCCATCTTTCTTATTGCTATAAAAATATGTGGCCTGAATTCTTTAAGCCTTGCCTGCTTATGAGTATAAATGACATTACATTAGTAAAAATTATTTGAATTTCATTATTTTTTCCCTACATGTGTATAGTTTTGGCCCACTCTGTGGATCTTTCCCAATTATTCTTGGAAATCTCAGGGGGTGTCTCACATATTTTTGTAAACGCTTCTCTTCAATCTTCCTTTCCAGCTTATGTTTTAAATCTACTGGCCACGAAACATTTTAACAATCTTTATCACCCCTGTCCCTGCAGGTTCTGACATTCTTGAGGCCGTCAATCTTTTTCCTCAGGGTATAAATCCCTTATGCTTCCAAGACTGTAAAACCTTAGCGGGGTACAAAAGTATACTACATTTACTACAGTGCTCTGTACACTAGGACCAAACCATAATCAGTTACTAATGGGGACAATTCTCCTCTCTTCCTTATCGCTCGGGGTGTGTAAAAGGCTATGGTTTTGGTGGCCATGTTTCAGAATTTCACTTGTAAAATTACTTTGTGGGGCCCAAACCTTCTCATATAAGCTTATTTTACTAGCCGCCCACTCTGCCTCTCTCCCTTCCTCTGTTCCTCCCTCTATCCCCTCTTCCTTCTGTCCTCCTGTAAAAGTGGTGTTCAGATCCGGCTGAATTATCCCGAGGACAAGAAAATGAACAGAAACAGAAAAGAAACACATAGCAAACTATTTTTTTCCATCCAGAATACCCTATAGATTGACCTACAAATCATCTTCATTCAGTTTTCGGTGGAAAGAATTCAACATAGAATCCAATGTAGATGAAGAGTGGAAGGCAGACAAAGGTAGCACATTTAAAAGTTGTCACAATTGCATAGTATTTATCAGAGGGGAATTGGACAAGTAACTTCAAATTTACAGCTGCATAAAAAGCCCTGGGGAAGCACTATGCAGCAGTGGGGGTGAGGGTGGTCCATTTTGGTGTGAACAACAGTGTCTGTGTGCTCTGTTAGGGGGTAGAGATATTCAGACCCCTTGAATATAAAGTAGCAGTACCTAATGAAGTGATATGCTAGGAAATCCCAGAACTAAGAATGAAAATAAATTATTTTAGTTATATCAAAAGCCAAAGGTGTGATAATGGCAAAACACCAAACTGTGTCCCAAAGAGAGCTGTTCGAAGGTCTCTGAATATAACCGACGGCTTCCTGCCACTCATACTTTGTACATGCAAGTTCAGTTTGCTGCAAAACTATTTCTCCTTGTCTTTCTAAAATTTTCTTATTCTTCCCAGAACCATCTTTCTTCTGCTCAAATGTCTTGTTCTTCTCACACAGAGATAACTCTTTCACAACCTGTGCTCTCTGCAAATATTGCTTCAATTGCACATGCCACTTGCTATTTTAATTATTTCTTTGCATGTCTCTCTTGTCTCCTTGGAGGTAGAAGCCATATGCTATTCATCCTTGTGTTACCAGTATCCCTTAACACAGAGCTTAGTGCATAGCTTTCCTCAGTAAAAGCCTGGCAAATTGAACATAGCAAGATCATTGTCCATAAAGTAAGCAACGCACATTTGGATTATTTCATTCTATCCCATATATTATTCTCAACTATTAATTAATGAATTATGAAAAAGACTATAGCGATGTGCTAACAATTTGATATGTCAGGCGTTGAAAGATATTAATCTTCTGGTACCCAGGCATTCCCTTCCAATATTGATATGTATCTTTAATTTTATCATGCCCAGAGTCCAGATGGATTTTTATTAGTTCATCAAACAATGCAGCAGACTTGACTTGTATTTAAATCAATATAATTAGTATAATCTTAAAATAAAACACATAAAATTGCTAAATGGGCCTGGATATTTATTTATGACTTTTTTAGTGCTTAATCAATTTACGTGAAGTAAAAGAGCAATATGCCTCCCTGTTATCTGATACATATAATTTTTTGGTAGCACCAGGTGATGTTACAGACTTTGCTGCATCTTTTGAATCCTAGCATCTTTACTTAATCCCGACAAGGTTTCATTTATAGAAAATTTTCATAGATTTCATCCCAAAACCAAATATATCTTTTTGTATCTAGATCAGAACCTCATCTGTTCATAATATATAAGAGTAGATAATGAAAGTTAGTTAATCTGACACTTCTTATTTTTTAATGAAGACGTTCTCCAGAGGGTTTTCTGAGAAAGCGCTTTTACTACAAATGGGCAGTACAGATGAATAGTGAAGATTTGCTAAGAACTTACAAATGCAACACTGTGATAGGTGCTTTGCATTTAAGTCTCATAGTCTTCTATGAGATGGGCACTATTGCTATCTTCACTTTGTAGGGCTAATAGCTACGGGAGGTATTTACATCCAGATCTTATTTTCTCAAAAAAGCTGTTCCAACTAGCTGTGGCTTGGCATACATTATTGTTGGAAGTTGGATTAAAATTTGTTAAGTGAGATTTCCAGGCACTAAGCTTACCTTGCTTAAGGAACTCATGATCAGTTAGGTGCTGGTATTATTATTATTATTGAATCTGAAGTGCATACATGTCCACCAAGGCCAAGGCCCACGTGGTAATTTATTGTATGGCCACAAGGGGGAGTTTGCTAAAGGCAAAGGAGCCTGCAGCTGCCTTTTTCCACTGGAAAATGTCTTTCCTTCCGAATGTGTGCCTTGGGTTAGAGTGATGCCTGGGCTGAGGTTTAACCTTGCTAAAAACTTTTCCAATGTGTTACAAAGGTCTTCCTGTTGTCCTGTGCTCTTAAAGCTTATTTATATCACTGGATGTCACGTTGCACAAAAAGATAGCTTTGGAAAGGCCGTTTCCAGGTTTGATACTGAAAAACACCATAATCTTCTAACACTACACAATTCAGTTACTCTTAAATGATATTTTTTTCTTTTTTAGTGGCTGTTTCCCGCAGTACGTTGGCAAGTTCTGTAGAACTAGATGATGGATATAGATCAAGGACTTTAGCTTACGGCAAAGGAGAATTTGATCCATCAACATAAAATTGAATAAAGAATGCAGTTTGGAACCAAGTGGCTGAAATTATAATTTCTGTCTACCTAAGATAATTATACTATTAAATTAAATGAACTCATTTAATTTAATAACTATATTGGTATAACTATGGATTAAAAACACATGCCACAATAAAAGTTTTGGAAAAAGCATTATAGAAAAATAAGAAATTGCCTCACTTAATAAACTTCTAATGAGGAGCCCAAGAACTCATCTTAGGCAGCTGAAGAATTCAAGGGTTTAATGTAATCTCTTTCTTCAGAATTTTTAAGTACTTATGCAGATCATTCCTCATGAGCCTATTGACGTTTCATCTCTCCATGAGTAATTTTATAAACTAGATGGGGGAAGCAACTAAAAAACATCACGAAAACCTAGATTTATGTATGTATGTTTGCAAGTGCATTCAACATTCTATTTTCAGAGCTGTAATATCCGTAATATTACTTGAACATAATCCTCCACACTGACGTGAACATCGTGCCAGTCACTCGGGGTATATTAGTAAGCATGGCAGCCCTTAATCCCTTGCACTGTGAAGCATACATTGTAGTGGAAGAAATAGAGACAACAACAACAACAACAAAAAAACGTAGCTAGTAAATTACATGGTATGTTAATATAGAAATACTAGCAAAAACAGAAAAGATGAAAGAGATTATTGAAATGATGGCAATGGGGCCAGAGTGGGCCTCACTGACAAGGTGAAATTTGAGCAAAGATTTTTAGAAGCAGAGGGAGTTTGCCTTACTGGTACCTGGAGCAAAGGGATAAGCACTCCAGATAGAGAGAGCAGCCAACGCAATGGCTACCTCAGGCAAGAGCACAGGTGTATGACATAATCTGACTTAAATTTTTGAAAGACGCATTTTGTTTTTTATGAGGAAAGTAGATGGTGTGTGTATGTTGGGATGAGTGGATGTTCTAGGCTTTCTAAAAGAGATGATTGTAGCTACTGCCGAGATGATAACACTGGATTTTGGATTTAGTTTGAAAATTAAACCCACTGGATATTCTGAGGAATTGGATGCAAGGACTAAAAGGAAGAATCAGAGATGCCTCCAAGGTCTTTGCCCCAAGCAGCTGGAGGGATGAAGCTGTTTTCAGCTGGTATAGAGAAGACTGTGAGCGGAATCAGAGTGAGTGGTAGGGAAAGGATGAGAAATTCACTCATGGAAAGGATGAGTTTGAGAGGCTCATGAGACATTGGAGTGATGGTTGTAAACCCCTCTTCCCAGAAGGAAGTATAAACCCTGGCCCGAGGACCACCTTCCCCCTCTCTCATCCATGGCATCTGTTCCCAGTCTAAAAGGCCTTTATTTCTGTTAACACGATGCAGCTCAGACTTTTAATACACAGATCCAGATAACCAATACTACTTGGCTGAAATTTGAGTCAGAATAATCATATTGATTTTCTTGCTAGGCTACATGTGAAGGCAGCCAAATTCCTTCTAGTCATCTTTTTATTGCAGCCAAACATTTCTTCTAAATAGATGTTTTATCAATGTCTGAATACGGATGGACATGACACAGAAGCCAGGTTATTCCAACTGATAACCTAGTATTTCCCTATAAAATGATGATGGTTTTCTGCATTTTCCAAGGATGGGAAGGAACTGGGAAATCAATCTTGTGCTTGCCCAACGGTAAATTTTTCCCAAACTGCTTTGTAGCTGTCAATTTGTTTTCTATAGCAATTTATTATTTTTTTTAATTGGTAGAGTGAGAGAAAGTAGAACAGCTATTCTGGATTTTGCCAGCAATGCAAGTGTTCCTGGTGTGGAGGAAGACTACATTTCTGACTTCCTAGTGAGAAAATATTTTGTTGGTGTGAGAAGGATAGAGGTCTCAATATTTTTTAACAATTAAATCTCTGAATCTTGCATGTTCTTATTCCTCCCAGAAGGCTAGCTTATTCCCTGTGCCATCTACTAGAATTGAACAAAGATTCAACGAACGTTTACAGGAAATTACTTCTCTGGCACCTACACACCAGAGAGTAGAGTAGGGAATTTAATAAGAAATAATTGAAATAAAGTCTAAAGAGCATGTAATAAAAATATAACAGTTTTTCATTTCAAAAGGAGCTTATTAAGGGTGTCCACACTTTAGTTTTGTAAAGAAAAATACTTCACATTTCTTTGAGGGTGGCAGTTACCCATTTAGTAATAGGTGACAAGAAATTATATGTAATTTATGTTGGTTAGTAGATTGCCTTTGTTTGTCTTGCTTGTGGTACATAAGCAGATGTCAGGAGAGAATCCCTTTGTGTGTTAATCTGAATATGGAAAACTGCTGACACAGCAGCTAATATAGCTGTATTATCTGTCTACGTGCTTGTTCTTTCCTGGTTTATAGAGTAGGGCTTTTTGTTTGAATATAAATCAATAGAAAGAGAACTTTAAAGCTATTTAGAATTCTAACTGCTTGTACTAAGACATAAACCCCTTTGATTATGTAATATTTCCACAAATCCACTCATTTAGTAAAACCACAACTGTCTTCCTTTCCATTATCTTGAATTTGTGAGTCTGAAAGAAGGAATGTGCTTAAAAATAAATTTCCATAGAAGTCATTTATTTTTTCTTAAAAAAATGAAACCGTTTACAAAATACTAAATTTTCATGAGATTATTTACTAGTAAAAAGAGAGCATTTTAATAGGATCAGCACATTAAAGCCTGCAAGACATAGCACACTTCTTCAAGCAACAGCCATGTACAACTGTAACACTTCTCATTGAAGGTTACATGAGCTGTGGCATGCAAAAATACCACCATGAAGTATTTGAGGGAATTTGTAACTCCTGGTTTCTGTGATTAGCAATTTTGAAAGGTGGTAAAATTATAAAGTCATGAGAATGAAAATGTCCTTAAGGTCAATGATGAAGTGCAAAATAAGATTCCTTTGCATAAGATACACCAGTCTGATAACTTGTTTTGTACCTATATGAAGCAGAAGTGTTCACCAAAAAATAAGTCAGGAAATAAAAATATAAATTTACTTATATTAAATTTGAGCTATAAGGCCATAGATTTTCATAGCTGTGGGCAAGACTGATTGAATATATATATTTATTCAAATAGTCATTTCTTTCCAAATAACCACATTGTGCTGCATCTGCTTTGTTGTTGTTGTTACAGCTACGTTGACATCACGCAGCATTCTTCTTGGATAACCTCAAAGGCAAGTTTATTTTCCTAGGGTGGCTTTTGGGAAGCTACTCTGTATTTAAGGATTGTATTAGTCTACTTTGTTCGGCTCACGGTTCTGCATGGCACTGGCATCTGTTTGGCTTCTGTGAGGCCTCAGGAAGCTTTTACTTGTGGCAGAAGTCAAGAGGAACAAGCATGTCACATGGACAGAACAGGAACAAGAGAGAGAAGAGATGTGCCAGGCTGTTAAACAGCCAACTCTCGTGAACTTATTGAGTAAGAGGTCACTGACTACCATAAGAATGGCACGAAACCATTCATAAGGGATCTGCCCCTATCATCAAATCACCCCCATTAGGCCCCACCTTCAACTCTGGGGATCACATTTCACCATGAGATTTGAAGGAGACAAACTTTCCAATCATATCAGGGATACTTATTGGATAAGATAAATAAATAGTCAAAGTGTATAGTATTGATTTGATCAAAATAATACATTAATTCTCCAAGTGTGATTCCCTAGATGAACAGTATCAAAATAGCATGGAGGGCTTATTAAGACCCAAATTGCTAGGTCTCATCCTCAGAGATTTTTATCATTTGAGCCGGGGTAGAACCTGAAAATTTGCATTTCTAAAAGGTTTTCAGGTGTTATGGATGGTACTGGTCTAGGAACCACATTTTGAAAACCACTGGAATGATCTTAAAATAATTATTCTGATTATCTTCTGCAATTTTAAACTGCCTTTGGAAACTGTTCCGAATTCTTAAATCAGTATTATTAGGACAAGATTAAGACCCCTCAACATAATTATTTTTCATAGGAAAAGTATGTAAATTATTTTGTGTTGGTTTATAAACAAAGTGCCCCAAGACTGCAAGGCCCTCCTCCTTGCTGATTCAACCCATCCTAGAAGGAGCCTGGGGTTATGCATGGAAACCCTTCACACCATGTCACAACCTCCTAGTCAGTTTGTTTGGTGTCACCAGAAATGGGAGAGATGTTTTTGGATTCAACTTTCTAAGATCTACATATGTTATTAAAAATTTGATATACAGCTTCACTTTTCCATGCAAGAAAATTAAGCTTTGATTACATTTAACAATTAAACTAAGTTAAACTTGGGAAATCTAACTAATGGAAATTTTAAAAAACTGATAATGTAACTTAACTATGCTAAATTTTCAAATAACGCTCCACTGGGGACCATTGTGTGTCTTCTCTGTTTGTCACTAAGTTCCATGAGGGTAGGAATTACTTTTTACATGGTAATTGCTGTATATTTAGTGCTTCGATTTGTGTCCTAAACAGAATAGACACTCTGTTCATTTATTTTGAATATTAGCGTCCAAAATCATTGGCACATAAGGCCCTTCATGACCTGTTCCATTTTTACCTCTTCATCATCTCTCATTATATTATACCTTGAAGCATCCAGCAATTCTGATTTTTCTTGGTTATACTGAAAAGCACCATTCTCTTTCACTGACATAGGACCAGACAACACTTTTATTTTTACTGAGCATTTGTTGACAAATGCTGTAGCCTTTGAAATAAAAAGATGGAAATGGTTGGGACGTAGCAATTTGTAATAGGGACCTGAAGACAGGTCAGCATTTTGCCTATGTAGTTACAATTAATTATTTAAATTAGCAGAAATAATAACTATTTTATAAATGTCAATTGATCATTTAATAGTAAAAGACCAGTTGCCTTGGTTTTAATCTAATCAGAACTGGAAATGAGGGCTCAGGCACAAAAAAATTTCTGTGACATTTTCATGGCCCTAAGGGAATTTGACATTCCAGTTGAAAGACAGTATTATCTTTAAACCACTTAAATTGAACACATTTTAATTGTTGCGGTTAGAAAGGATAAAGTAGTAGCTTTTTTAAATTCTAAAAATGTCAGCAAGCAGTTTGAATTTTCCAGATTGTGACTGGATGAATTATATCCCCCTAGAATTTGTATGTTTAATCCCTAGTCCCCAGTACCTTGGAATTTGACTGTATTGGTAGATAAAGCATTTTAAAGGATGATTAAGTTAAAATGAGGCCTAAAAACATCTGAGTGGTATCATTATAAGAAGAAATTTGGACATAGACATGCAGAGAGAGAAGACAATGTAGAGACAAGGTAGAAGATGGAAAAATGGTCATCTACATGCTAATGAAAGAGGTCTCAAAAAAATTAACCCCACTGATACCTTGATCTCAGCCTCCAGAATTCTCTTTAGCCTCCATAATTATGAGAATATATATTTTTATTGTTTAAGCCACCCAGTCTGTGATACTTTGTTATGGCAACCCTAGAAAACTAATACATAAGTGAAAGAGAATATACCTTAGTTTATATTAGTAAAAAAAAGTACAAGATGAAGTATTACAATTAGAAAAAAGGGGAAGTAGAACTTATATTCATTAATATTCTCAGTTGCTGAGTTTGTTGAAAGTATAGGTTAGGCTTGTTAAAGAGCAAAATACAAGGAAATCCATGGCTATAGTGTCAAGAGGACCTAGAAATCTATTTTGTGACCAGGTGCAGTAGCTCACATCTATAATCCCAACACTTTGGGAGGTGGAGGCAAGAGGACTGCCTGAGCCCAGGGGTTGGAAACCAGCCCGGGCAGCTTGGTGAGACCTCATCTCAACAAGAAATCAAAAAATTTAGCTAGGCATGGTGGCACATGCATGTAGTTACAGCTACTTGATAGGCTGGAGTGGAAGGATCACCTGAACCCAGTAGGTGGAGGCTATGGTGGGTATCAGCTTGCTACTGCACTCCAGCCTGGGCAACAGAGTGAGACTCCAACTCAAAACAAAAAACAAAACAAACAAAAAAAGCACAAAATCAACATCGTTATTGACCATCGACTAAAGACTGCAATCAATTATCCTCTTAGCCCATCTGCCAGGACTCATATGTAGATAAGTGCAAGTGATACATTAAAAAAGAAAAAAGGAAAAACCCCGCTATAATTATATATTTACTATTACTAATCATCAAATGCCAGAACCTGAATAGATATTTAACCTAACATAGTGGTTAAGAGTGTATGCCCCCAAATGAGACATATCTGAATTCAAATTTCAGTTGTATTACTGAGAAGTTATGTGATATAAGCATTAAATATAAGTTAATGCACACGTGAAATGAGGCTACTGATAGTACTAGATTCACTGGGATGCTTTGAGGATTAGTAAGATGATCAATGTAAACTTCTTAGCATAAAGTAATTGTTCAACCCATATCAACTTTTATTATTATGAGCATAATATTGTTCTGTTTGCTGTGTGTCATGATGTAGAACTGAGGACACTGACTTTTCAGAGTGTCTCAACGTTTCTCACTGTAGCTGTTTTTATTCATAAGATCATCGGTTGCTTCTTAGCTTTATTGTCAAGTATTCTAGAGGCATATTTAAGCAGCAGTAGCTTATTTATTCACCAGAAGATCCACAGCAATCACAGGATATTTTTTAAGGACCTGGTTTTCTTGAGTCAACTTTGTAGAATGACAGCTTATACTTAGTTCACATTCCTGCAATTCGGCTCACTGGTTTAAAATTGATTCCATCCATCCTTGTGCATTCATGGATGATGAGTCTGCATTTAGACCAAGTTCATGGCAACAGATTTTTAACACAGAAATATGAAGTATTCTCATCTTAGGTGCTAGACAGAACGTTTCAAAAAAGCAAATCCATCCTGTGTAGCTCAAAGTCATAAAGAAGTATTTTTCTTACCAGAATTTACTCTCACTCTAAAATGCACCATTAAATGTTATCATAAGTTTTATAAAAGCATCAATCAAAGTGCTTTGATGAATCCAAAGAAACAACAGGTGCTCATTATATGGGCAGACAGAAGAGGACTGGTTAGGTTTCTGTCTTTTTGTTTTGTTTGCTTTTGTTTTTGATTTACCTCCTGTCTGAGTGCCTAACGATGATTCCTGTACTTTGCTTTTGTTCACCATTAAGAATCTTATCGGAAGCAGGAAAAGATACTCTTATCCTTACAACCCTCACCATCTAATTTATATAAGCCTCAGAATAGTGAGGCTGTATCCCTTCCACTGTTTACAATTCATAAAAGAAGCAATGGTGATCTTTGTCCCTCAAACTATGTGTCTTCAGGCAGTGGGGAGAGCTCCAGCCTTCTGAATCCTGTCTCTCCCTACCTCCGTCATCACCACTGGAATACGCAGGATGGCTGAGTCTTCCTAAATGTGTCATTCAGAGTTAAAATCTCTGCAAAGCACTGGAGAAAAAGTGACAATTCTTGGCTTCCAGGGATCTTATGTACTTCTACTCTCCTTCATAAAAATACCTGTTCTACAAAGAAATGAGTATCACATGTTCTCACTCAGAAGCAGACCTTGAATAACTATCCTAATACTATAAGAAAAGGATTGGCAGTAGCGGGAAACTGCGGGGGGTGGGGGAGGGGGAGGCTGAGGTGGAGGAGGTGGGATTGACAGTCGTAGGAATCTGCCTGAGGATGGGGGGGTGTCACATCTCATCAACTAGGGTAACTATGTCATGAATATTTGTATACCTAACCCTAAATTGTATACCACGTCTTTAAAGCAAAAAATTTAAAAGTTAAAAAAATTACCTGTTCTATTCCCAATGATTTTGTTATTCTCATTTCTCCCGATCAAACAAAGCATGGCACTACAGAGATCAGGATCCTGAACAAATGAATTATTGAGCACACTTGATGAAGGGGCGAGGACAACACAGAAGCACTGAGTTCCTGATGACAAATGTTGTATGAGTAGAATAAACTACTCCGATTTGCCCAGATACTTGAGCTCAACTCTATGACACTGGTGCTGCCCTGCCCTCTTCATATTGCAGATATTAACAATGAGCAGGTCTGCCTCTGTCCTTAGTTCTGTGGCCCAATTCAGACACAAACAACCAGGCATCAACTTGTGTGCCAAGTATGTGGAAACTTACAAAAGATATAAAGTATATGACTAAAAGTTAAAAGTAAAAACTGGAGCTTTACTCTAGCCAGTGATGGGTGAGTGATTTCACTCCGGTTCTGTAAATTCCTAATATTTTTCTTTTCTTTCTTGAGGTTTAATTTTTTAAGTCTTTCTTCCAAACGATGTTTAATTTTCTCTTCTCTGTAAAAAGTTTGAGATTTCCCATTTCTATTTTGTACTTCTCTCCATCATAGTTAAACTTGCATGTTGCTTACAAATTTTCCCCTTCAGTGCCCTCTACCTGACTCAATCGATCTAATCCTTTCTGTACCATATGCTTTACTGTGGTAAAACAACCTCAGATTATCATGTCAGGGAAATAAAATTTCTTGTTTCACCAATATACCTTCTAAACGCTTAATGTTGTGAACAGATGGACTTGCAGTTTAAGCAGTGTACCATGAAGACAAAACGTAGAGGTATGGAATTTTCTACTATCATACTATGCAACTTGCAAAAAAAGATAGTCAAATTCATACTTTGTCATGTGTACAATCAAATATTGTAGTAAGTAGAAAAATATTTTAAATGGACAGAGTTCAAATACTTAATTACCAGTGTTTTTGCATAGCAAATGGACATTTTATTTCTTGATGTCTCATTTTGTTAAAGTTTAGTTTGTACCAAATGACAGCCTTCCTGATGCTATATTATTCTTGTTGCTTTTAAATTAATTTTTTTAGTTCAATAGTTTTAATAGACCTATCATTTGATCCAGCAACCACACTACTTGTTATCTACTCAAAGGAAAAAAAGGTTGTTATACAAAGAAGATATCTGCATTCACATGTTTATTGCCATGCATTTAATCATTACTCCTCCAAGCAAAGGTTCTGGATCTGAATCAACAGCCAGGCACTTTTGTTTAAGAGATTGTCATGCCTCAGGACAGGTTTACTTGACTCTAGTTATGTGTTCCATCTTTCAGATCACTTCCATGTGACATCATGCACCTTAAGGCTCTTTGAGAAGAAATTCTAGTTGATCATGCCTTGGGACCCTAGATGAAGAAGCAAAAGCCCCAAGTCTTTCTTAAAGGAGACACCATCATCAGCTCGTGAAGAGTGGGAATGTAATACACTAAGAATGAGATTGTTTTGGGCATCTTAGAATAGATAACCATGAGAGAAGAATTTATATGTGAAGGATTAGAAAGAGAAAGTGTGATTGGTATTCACCTTCTTAAAAGCCATTTCCCCCTTCATTTTTAAAAATGAACTTCTCTTTTTTTCAAATACGAGATTCCCCACCAAGGGAATGAACTATGCTCCTTATAAGTCATTAATGGTACTCTCATTCTCCTCATCAAATGATTGATTAGGGATATGCATGCTATCATTTTTGCCCAGTGATATGTGAGAATAAGTCTATGAGGGTGCTTATGGGAAAGATTTTTCACTCTGAATAAAGTTTTTTAAAACTAATAGGTCAAAACTATTATTTCCCTGACTTTTGTTCTAAATATATTTTTGTATACTTGGCGCTGCTGTTGCTTTCTTGTTTGGGATATATATCTAGTGCCCAGAGAATGATGGAGGATAGAATAGAAAGAACATCTATTTTGATGACATCATTGAATTGATGCACCCACCTATAATTACCTACCAAATGATCAATTAAAATAAATCTTACTTACATAAGGAGTAAAGTAAGAAGGTTCATATTAACATTAGCTCTTCTCTTTACTGTCCAATTATACAAAAACTATTCTTTCTTCAGGATTTAGATTAAATTTTATTCCTTTGGGAACTTTTTTTTTGACCACTCCAGATTAAAATAGGTAATTTTTATTATATGAATTCCTTACAGGTTGATTGCTTAGGTATTTAATCCCATATTTATATGACCTATTGCATTTTCAGTGGGACTGTATAATCCACAAGGGACATAACCTGCAGCCTTACTCACCTTTTTTAAAATACTTATTACAGTTTTCATCCTTGTGCAAACTATTCATTAAGACTTCAGTAAACATACTTTTAATAGCTAACAATTACTGAGCCCTTCACTCTGTGCCAGGTCATCTGCTAAGCACTTTGGAGCAGTTCATCTTCATGACATTATTGCAGAAAGTATTGTTATAGTAACCGATGCTTTTCTAGATTAGGTCGAGTGCCTGTTAAATGCCGTCCTGATATTCTATATTTTCCTTGATGGTACACATCCTAGTTTCAATTAAAAAAAAACAACAAAGGAGTTAAGCATGCATTTGGTTGCTTACCATCTACTTCTCCCCAGGTAAGGTCCATGAGAACAGAGATCATTTCTGGCATATATCCCCAGGCCATGTAACAATGCCTTATGTGTAGTTTCATCTCTATCATTTGGTGAATTAATAAATAAATACTAAGTTTTTTAGAATGGGAGATAGAGGTTTAACGTATGACATATCTGGCTTTATTTTACACCAGTGGGGCTAGAGTTCATGCCCAAAGATATGCTGCAACTCTCCAGAGACCCTGCTCATAATACCTGTGCCACATTAGTTTTGACAGATTTGAGTTGTTTCAAACCCCATTTGGAGCTGAGTTTACTATCCCATTTGTTTTGTGGAAAGGTAAAATAGTACATTTTTAATAGTCAATACAAAGATTTAAAACTCCTGAAGAGAGCATCTAAGAATGATGATAGTGAAGATATCACTATTATTTAGAAATCACCCCATTTTTACTAGAGATATTGTCTTCAACCCTTGAGTTATCATTACAAGTTAGAGTTTGTTTCCTGCTCTTAGAGGAAATGAATGCTTGTAAAGACTAAGGAATACAATTAAGATCACATGGCTAGCAAGCTATACATATATACTGTAAACTTGCATCTGCCTGCCAGTAAAGCTAAGGGTCTTTTCACTTTCCCATGGTACACCTATTCGCCATGCACCTATTACATTTCAGGAACTCTTTGAGATACTTCTTCAATCACCAAAAAATAATCCCCTAAAGGAATTATTATCAGAGTAAGAAAAGTAGTCATCATTACATGCGGATGAATTTAAAAACAAAATTAGTTGGGAAATAGATTTTTAAAATTGGAGAGTTTTCTAAAAATATGTCAAATTTTCATGGGAGTTTTTGGAGCTATCTATTACCGATAAATGTTTATCTGTAGTATATGATACACTAAAAAATTGCAAGAGAGCAATGGACTTGGATACGAAGCAAAGTGATGAAAATGCATGACCAATCATATGGTAACCAAGAATTTCAATTTCAGCTTTTGAGATATGGCTTTAAGTCTTTTTCTTTCTTAGCCTTAAAATGTAGTTCATAGTAATACTTTAAGATTTTTTTTTTCTTTCACTATCAGCCCTCTCTTAAACAATGACTCCTTGTGACTAAACATATGCCCATTAATCTAATTGTGTGTTGTTTGAGAGATTCCAGAGGCTAATGTTGGAACAATAGAGCATGGATACCCCACAGCAGAATACTCCTTTGTTCAGAGATCGCCTCAAGGTTGTCAGTCTACAATCTGACCATAACTGAGGTGGCACCAACCAACTTTTCAGGTGAACAATCATTCAAGATGACCACTGAAGCAACACATGTAGACCAGTACTGTGTGCCGCTTTCAGATGTTCTTCATTTCATTCCTTCCATTTAAAAGTACCCATCTTCAGTTCAAAACCCTGAAAGGGTTTCCTGAGGTATGAGCCTGGCCAGTTCCCCAATTGCTGACTTTTGGAATAAAATCACTTTCCTTTCACTACATCCTGTGCTTTTTCATTTTGGCTTACAGGCGACAAGCAGCTGAATTTGCTGTCAGTACAATATTTTGCAAGCATGAGTAAAGCAGTTGCAGGCATCCTCAAAGGGTCAGACAGTAATGGGAATGCATTGAAACCTCAAGTTTAAAACAGGTGCATCTATCTGAAGTTTGTCACTTCTAAGGACATTTTAACTCTTAAAAGAAAATATAGTTTTGTAAGAGCTGATGAGGGAGAAATTGAATTTTTATCTCTGATGCCATATGAACAAAGGAGTTAAAATAGGAAATCAGATAAAGAATAACTTTTTTTAAAAGCTACAATGTCCAATCCAACATCATTGGCCACAACTATATTTTCACTTTCCAGCACCTTCCCATCAGACATCTGCTGTTGGAGATTTAATTGCATCATATAACTTCAGTAATCATGTACATGTGTGTTTTCCAGAAGGATGAGTTGTAGACATCCAGTTTAGGGATAGATGGCATAATGTGCAGCTGTTGTAATGCTAACAAAAACATTTCTTCTATCAACTCTAACCACTCTGCCAGTGTTAGTCTAATGGCCACTACAAGATGTGCTTCTCTCCCTAAATACTCCCTAACGAAACCAAGAAAGGCAACATTCAGAAAATTAACAGATGCTGAAAGCTGAAAAATTTGTTCCTTGAGGAAGAAATCTTAATGAATGTGGCCCTGAGGGGCAAGAAGACAACAGAAATAGCAAACAAAATCAGTTTTTTCTAGCAGAATTTTTGTTTCTCCTTACTTAGTTTTGTTTTATATTTGAACATTTTATTCTTGTTAAGAAATGTTTTCAAAATAGTAAGAGGATTTAAAAATTCAGTGAGAAAGATGTTAAAAAAGACTGAGCTTATTAGCCTAAAAAAAAATCACCACCTTATAATTAGCACAGTTTTGATGACAAGCAACCATTTCATCTATTTTTTTTTTGAGATTTCTTTTTCCTGGGAAAAAACATAGTACATTACTAAATTTCTTAGGTTCTCCTGATAAATAACTCTATGCCAACTTACCTCAGTAATTTTAAGTGACCCGCATAGACATATATACTAAAAAATCACTACCAAGTTATATTTAACATACAAAATTATTTCACCAATTTTTCTAAGTTCCATATTGTTGGAGTGTAAGAAGTCAGTCTGTGAGATGATGGACCACAGAGACCATTCTATTTTCACTCACTCAAAGGGAGAGTAGAGTGTGTCAGCAGGGCTTCAAGGTTGTTCTCTAGAATCAAGAAAAAGATTTGTTGTTTCATAATTCATAAATTTCTTTATTTTTAATAACCACATCCTAAGTTAGATCGTTGACTCACTGCCATGTAACATACTAAATTGGGGGATTCTGATAGAGATTCCAAACAGTAAGGTCATTCTTAATCATTCAAATCGCACAAGAACTATTACAGAAAAATAGGTAAATAGGTAAATAGCACAAGAACTATTACAGAAAAATCCCAGGAGTGAAGAAAAAAGACACACTGATCTTTTTTTCCTTCATTTTTCTCTAATATGCCAGATCCCATATCCTTGCATGGAAAATATTCTAGTTATTGATTAGAACCCAGGAGTATATGCACATACACACACACACAACAGTGATTAAGAGGGAATAAATGATGCCTTCTGTAGCAGGTTACCTTGCTACAGAAACTTATAGCATCCTGATTTTTTCTTTCATATCACATTTAGCAAAATTGCAAATGCATAATACACACTGAAAGTATTTGTTTAGTATCCGACTTCCTGTTATGTTCACATCTTACATCCAGCATCTAACATGATTTGCATTTCACAGATGTTTAGAATATTGGTTGAATAAATAATTAAAGGGATAAATGAATGAATATTTTTTCTTTATTCATGGACGTCATTGACAATATGTAATTTTTTATCAACTATGCTTGAGGCATAATTAAATATACTCACTATGTGTATATATACATTTGGGGGGAGATTGACAAACTTAATGAAATTATCATTCCATTTAATGAAAATATCAGTCTTTCTCTAGAAAGTAAAAATTGACTTCATCATCCATGTCGTGTAATTCATCGAGTCCAATCCCTAATTCTTACACACACATACAGACACATAATACACCCATCCTACATCTATACAATTGAATCTTTATAGTAAAACCACGGCAATCATCTTTAATGATTCCTGCTCCATCTCTAAAGTCTGCCTTTTGCTGCAGGAATCTGTTATGAATGAGAAATTGGTAGCCTCACATAAGTGGTTTAGAGATGGTGATTTTCAAACTCTGGTTAGTACTATTCTAAATACTACAATAAGTCAAGACATAACTTCTTTTAAAAAAAAGACCCTGTATTTTCCATCTGGGTGACTAAATAAACACTTATAAGTGACCTCATTTTTGGGTAAAAAGCAATGTCCCTGAAAATGGCAAATATTAAAATACTGAGCATACCTCTAAAGTATGCTCTTGACAGGAACAGGGAATTCTGAATTATTCTCCTTTCTTAGATCTCAACTTGTGGTGTTACTGGAAACTTTGTCTTCTCTTCAATTTTTAAGTAAAAACTTAGAATATTTTAGCTTTTGAAGGATCCCATTTTATTTGACTGAACTCCCCTTGTAGCCATATAAATACTTCTAGACTGTAGTTTTCCCTCTAGCTGTCTTATTGTTGAGAGAGAACTCTACTGTTTTATTTAAGGGATAATGTAAAGAACATGTTTCTTGGTGTACAAATACCACCCCAAAGACAAACCTTGGAAATCCACTTTTAAAAAAAGCAAAATTCATATATTTGGAAAATTATTTTAAAATAAATGCATGTTCTTATGTACTGTGTAGAAAGTGCAGGAAAAGTTTTATCAGAATTTGAAAATATATACATTATATTTCTCTAAGAATTTAAAATATGCTGTCACTGAAAAATTGATGTAAATAATACATATCTCATGAAGTTGCTGTAAGAGTGATTGAAACCATAGTTGCATAAGAGGTTATCACAGAATCCTGGCTATGGCCGGTGCTCAAAATATAGCAGTTGAATTTTCATTGAAATATATTGCATTTGTACCATGTATATGATGTGGGGAAGTTTAGATGGAGGACTTACAGAATTTCTCTAGTGATAATATGAAGCCTCTTTACAATGGAATTAATAAATCAAAGGTAACATCACTGAATTCAGTCAACAGGTAATGTAGATTCAAATGTCATCATAATGGACTAGCTCTTGGTTTTAAGTTTTATAGTAAACTAAAACTGATGTGCTATTGAAACAAACTATTGAAATATTTTAATAATGGAACCATTTCCTGGAGATCTTTAATACAATAATACTGCTGTAATAGCAGAGATAACTATGATATAAAAATAATCTTTTTTATTGGCAATAGTAATAAGAACTTAAAATCTAAAAAACACCAGAAATATTAGTTACTAGAACTGTGAGAGCTTACTAAAAAATTAAATAATATAACAAAAATTTTATAGCAATTAATTATAGAATTAATATAACTATAATTATAAAACAAAATATAATTTAAATATAATGAGTATATTGGCACCAACTTTTTTTATAAAGCCAGCATTACCTTGATAGCAACATTGGGAAAAGATACCACAAGGACAGAATATTACAGATCAATGTTCATCATAAATATGGACACAAAAATTCTTGACAAAAAATATAAACAAATCAGATATGGCAATATGTGATAGGAATAATACAGTGCAATCTATTGCGGTTATTTTAGAAATGCAAGTAGAGCCATATTCAAACATATTTCAATGTAATTTATCATATCAAAAAACTAAAAAGGAAAAAATGGTATAATCATCTTAGCAGATGCAGAAAAGTTATTTGACAAATTTAGCTACCATTTATATTATAAACTCTCATCAAAATAGAAATAGAGAATTTTCTTAACATAATAAGTGGCTATTACAAAAACCTATATCTATCACAATTAATGGTGAAAAACTAACTGCTATTTCTCCAAGATTGAGAGCAAGGTAAGAATGTCTCCTCTCATGATTCCTATTCAAATCTCTGCTGGAGAGTCTAGCCAATATAATACAAGAAGATATGCCATAAAAGACATGCATATTGAAATGAAAAAATATACATTTTTTTCACAGATGGCATGATGCTTTACTAGAACTAATCAGTGAACTTTTAAGACCAAAATACAACAATCTATTGTATTTCTATATGCTAGCAATATATAACCAGAAATTAAAATGAAAAATTAATGTAGTAGTTATATATTTCATATTATTGAGGAAACTCCATTCTGTTTTGATGATCACTGTATCAATTTACATTCCACCAACTGTGTACCAAGGTTTCCTTTTCTCCATAGCCTTATTTATGCATTTATTTTTGTTTTAAAGTAATAACCATTCTAACAGATGTGAAGTGATATCTCATTGTGGGTTTTGATTTACATTTCCCTGTTGATTACTGGTGTTGAATACCTCTTTATATGCCTTGTCCCAGTTGTGTGATTCCTTAGAAAAAATGTGTCTTTTCAGGTTCTTTGCCCATTTTTAAATTGGGTTATTTGTTTTATGCTATTGAGTTGTATAAGTTTATTACATATTTTGGATATTAAAAATCATATTATCAGATCTTATCAAATCCAGAAAACCTTCTAGGTATTTGTCCAAAATAATTTAAATAAGAATCTTGAAGAAATATCTATACTCCCATATTCACTGCAGCATTATTTACAGTAGTTAAGATATGGAAACAACCTAAATGTTCATCAATAGATAAATGAATAAAGAAAATGTAGTATATATGTGTGTGTGTCTGTACATATATGTGCGTGTATACATATATATAACATATATTCAATAGACTATTATTCAACCTTATACAGGAAATAAATCTTGCCATTTGCAACAATATGGATGCACCTGGAAGACATTATTTAAAGTAAAATATGGCAGTTACAGAAAGACATATACAGTATGATCTCACTTCTATGTGAAATAAAAAATAGCCAAACTCATAGAAGCAGAGAATAATAGAAAGGTGGTTTCCAGGCCATAGGGGTGGAGGGAGAAGTGGGAAGGGAATACTCAAACAGTACAAAGATTCATAAAAGGTAAATATGATTTGAAGATTTACTCTACAGCATAGTATTATATACCTAAAATTTGCTAATAAAATAGATCTTACGTTTCTGATGAGATGAGGGAAGTTGGCTTGGATAACCTCACGTAATGTTTGTTTCAAGGTGATTTAACATAATACCCATTACATTACCAACATCATTCTTCTCAGATCAGGAAATGACAATACAGAAATTTGTATGGAAACAAAAACTACCACAAATAGCCAAAACAATTCTCAGCAAAAGAAATAAAGCGGGAGGTATCACACTTTGAGACTTTAAATTTTATTTTAAGGTTATAATAATTAAAATAGTCTGATATTGGTACAAGAACAGGCATATGACCATTGGAACAGGATAGAGATTCTGGAAGCAAACTCTCAATTTCTCAATCAACCATCTTTGACAAAACCTTCATCAACAACCACTGGGGAGAGAAGAATCTATTCAGTAAATGGTCTGAGAAAACTGGCTGACTACATGCAGAAGAATGAAACAGGACCTCTACCTATGGCCTTACATGAAAATCAACTCTAAATAGATCAAAGACCTAAACATAAAACCTCAAACTATAAAAATCTTAGAAAACACAGGAAACCCCCTTATAATATTAGAATAAGCAACCAATTCTTGATCATAACCCCAGAATCCCGTGCTGTAGGATATAAGAAAGTCAAATGGGACCTCATCAAGTTGAAAGACTTTTACAAAACAAAAAAAAACCAGCAAGAGAGTAGGGAGACAGTTCACAGAATAGGAAGAAATATTTTCCAACTGTATATCTGACAAAGGCCTGACATCCAGGATCTACAAGGAACCCAAGCATACAGAAAGAAAAAAAAAATGGCTCTGTTAAAAAGTGGGCAAAGATATGAATAGACACGTCTCAAAAGAAGACATACAAACATTCAACAGATACATGAAAAAATTCTCAGCCTCACTAATCATCAAAGAAATGCTAATCAAAACCACACTGAGATACCACCTAACTTCATTCAGGATGTCTATCATTAACAACTCAGAAAATAACAGATGCTGGAGAGTATGCGGACAAAAGGAAGGAACACTTCTACATTGTTGGTGGGAATGTAAATTAGTACAACCTCTGGGGAAAACAGTTTGGCGATTTCTAAAAGATCTAGAAATTGGCCTTCCATATGACTCAGCAATCCCTCTTCTTGGAATATCCCTGGAGGAACTCAAGTAATTCTGCAAAAAAGATACCTGAACACACATATTTATTGCAGCACTGTTCACAATAGCAAAAACATAGAACCAACCTTGCTGCCTATTGAAAGCAGACTGGATAAAAAAAATTGTGGTACATATACACGATGGAATATTACTTAGCCATAAAGAAGGACAAGCATAGGGACTTCACAGCAACTTGAATGGATTTAAAGTCTATCATACTCAGTGATCTATCACAGAAACAAAAAACTGAGTACCACATGTTCTCACTCAGAGGTGGACCTTGAACATTTATCATAATTCTACAAGAAAGGGATTGGCAGTAGCAGGACATGCCTGGGGGGCACATAACATTAATATAAGTGTACTTGATCTTAAATGTGGCGAAGGAAGGAACAATGAGAGGTCCAAACTTCACCTATGCGTAGACCACTTATGTACCTAATCCTGACTTGTCCCTTCATCTTTAAAATAATAAAAAAAAAAGAGAGTACTAATTTTTTTGTCATACAAATAATGATGACAAAAAAATTAGTAGAAGAAAACTTTGGACGTGGATAGATATGCTTATGGCCTTGATGGTGGTGATAGTTTCACAGGTGTATACTTATTCTCAAACTAATTGAGTTGTATATGTTAAATACATACAGCTTTTTACCTGTCAATCATACTTCAAAAAAGTGGTGTAAAAACTGCAGTAGAAGAAAATCAAAGAATAGTTAAATAAATATGTGTATACATGTTCATATATTTTAAGAATAGTATCTACATATCAATTTTCAACTAATATATAATTCAGCAGAATCCCAGTAGTATCCCTAGCAGGATTTTTAACAGATATTGACAAAATAACTATGAAATGTACATAGAAAGATTTAATAAGCAGAAAGTCAAGGTAACTTTAAAACATGGTTAAAGATAGTTTTTGATCTACTTGATGTCAAAGATTTACTCTAAAGCAATAGAACTGAAGACTGAATACTCCTGGCAAAAGATTAGACACATAGGTTGGAATGAAATAAAGAGTCCAGAAATAGACCCACATTTATAGAGTTAGTTAATTTTCAAAATCAGTTCAAAATAAATTCAATAAAGAATAGTCTTTTCAAGAAATGATATTGAGAAAAGTGAACATTCAAATGTAAACGTTTAGAAATGACATTATTTCTTTCTTTGATGTTTTGTTTCATTGACTATTTCCTTAAAACTATCTCTGCCTCGAGTTTTCTTTGTTGTAAGATTTTTAAACATAAATTCAATTTCTTTAATAGATCAATTTAGGATATATATTTCTTTTTAAGTGAACTTTTATAGTTTTCAACTTTCAAAAATTTCTAAGTTGACAAAATTGTGTGTGTAGATTTGATCATAATATTATCCTAATGTCCTTTTAATGCTTGTATAACCTCTCTCTTCCTCTTTCCATACATTTTTGTGGTTTTTAAAATCTTTTTGCTTCTTGGCTAAAGATTTATCAGTTTACTGATCAATCATTTCAAAGAACTCACTGATTCTTCTCTTCTCCCTGTCAAAAGAGAACATTCTGACTAATAATTGGGAGACGAGGACTGTTTTCTGCCCCGGCCCTAGGACTAGAGAAGACTTCCAATTTTCCTTTTCCCTTTCACAGTAGTTTTTCTCTGGTGCCCTTGGGATGACAAGGCTTGCTGCTTTTTAGGGAAAACAAACGCAGTCAGTGCTTTCTGTATCTACTGCCGCAACTGTCACTCTTCTTTTTCATATCAGCACCACTGAAAGTTTTCTCCAGTCTTTTGCCATAACCCTAATCTTTTTTTGTGAAAGCTTAGTATAAAGGTCTGTGTGGTAGAATCTGTGAATTAGTGCAAATTCTATTTGTCAACAATATCTAGGAGTTTCAGATTATGCTGGTGACCCATATTCAGCCTTTAAATAGTTAAAATTTTTATCTGGATTCATCTTATTCGCCTTTTTGGTATCTTTGTCTTTCTACCATGCTTTGCCCCAGTTGAGCCAGAGCTTGTGTTCTGCCTGTCCTAGAAGATAGGTGTCTTTATAGAGATTTCAAGAGATTTGGTTACTCTGTGACAAGAATTCTCAAAAAAAAAAAGATTTTTATTATTATCTAGATTTTTCATGCTGTTAGGGTAGCAATGATTCTCTTTTCAGATCTTTACATCCAAGCAAAAGCTTACACCACCAGTGATATTTTCTTATTTAGTCTATGACCTTTTTTAATCAATCCAGTTTTATTCCAGCTTAGTATTTTCTCTCCACAAGGCTTCCTGCATTTATTTTGAGTCTTAATGTCACTAAATTCTATTGAGTTACTCAAGTAATGCTATAAACCTTGTATTAGACCATTTACAGCAGCATTTTACTTATTCAATTCTGGACATTCTTCTCCTTTGTTCTGCTCATTTTCTAATAACCCTTTGTTGACCTTGGATAAAGCGAGATTTCATTAGCTCAGCATTTATAACTCACAGGGTATATATGGCTTCACCTTGTACCAGTTTTCTGTTTAATTGTGTACTGGACAAATCTTTTTTAAAAATACAGTGAAATTAGGTGTTGGACACAGTTGTCCATTCAATTTCACATATCTAGCAAATCTAAACCTCATTTAAGGCTCAAATCAAAGGGCACCATGTGTATGCAGCATGTTCAGCTCCTGTTAGTTAGATTGACCACTTTTTCTTCTGTTATATTACAGCATGATGTGACAGCCCTGACTTGGTGCTGATTCCATTTGATGTTATATTTAGTGGTTTAACGTTAACTTCTTCAAAACAAAAGTGTAACATTGGATCCATGGGGCAGAAATGAAAAGGGAGGATACAAACAACCAATAGACTTCAATTAATTTCTAATGTCTTGGAATTTATTTAAAATAAATTCATATAACCAGAAGGAAGAAGACAGTAGCTAATTGTCAATGTTGTCCTAACATGTACTCACTAAACAAGTTGTCTTCTGAGAGCTAATAACTAACCACATGGAATCAAGACCAGGAGGCTCCCTCATGAAAAATTATTATGAGCTCTTTTTCTGCTTTAAAGAATGGGCTGTAACAAGCAGACTACAAGCTTAGATATAAACCCACAGTTATATTTGCAATATTTGAGACCTTGTAAAAATTTCCCACTGTTTCATCCATATTAAGAATGTCAACTTTTGAAAATATGTCTCTATAGTTAACATTTCTTTCTATCATTTAAGAAATCAGATGTAAAGAAAATGTCTCTAAATGATTTTAGATGAACTCATAATATGAAGTATACTGGAATGATTATGTTTCGCATGGTGAGGATTAGTATAGCCCCAAATCAAAATGTTTAAGTCTGTTTCTATCATAAAATTAATGATAAATGAGGAAAAACAAATTTTGACTAACTATGCTGAATGACAAAATGTTTTTTCTCTTATTTGCATTATTTTCAGATGCAAACAATTACCAGATACATTTCCTCTTTGGTTGTCTCTATTCATAGTAATTTTAACTAATATATGAGAATTAGTTATTAAGTGTTGGTTTCCATTATAAGCATTTTACATGTGTTAATAATTTAATCTACTAATCTTTAAAGCAAGGGTCAACAAATATGTAGCACAAATAACTGGATAACAAATAGTTTAGACTTTGCAGACCATATGGTCTTTGTCTCAACTGTTTGGTTCTTCTGTTATAGCTTGATGGCAGCCATAGATAATACATAAATAAATAAGTATGGCTGAATCCCAATAAGACTTCATTTACAAAAGCATGCAGATTAGGTTTAAACAACAAGCTGTAGTTTGACAAGCACTCATAATGTAAACACCATTTTAAGTTTTGAATTTACAAGTTGAGAAAATTGAGATGAGACAAAAAAGGCAAATAGCAAAGGTAATTCAGTTTCAAGTAGCAGAATAGTGATTAATCCATGTAGTCTTGCTCTGGAACTGTGCTGTCAAACATGGCATTCGCTAGTTACGTGTGTCTATTGAACACTTGATATATAGCTAGTCTGAATTGAAATGCAAGTGCAAAATATACACCAGCTTTCAAAAATTTAGTCTAAAAAAGTAATACAAAATATCTGATAGTATCAAAAAATATAAAAAATCTCATAAATGATTTCATACAGATTGCATATTGCACTGATACTAATTTTAATATATAGGATTAAGTATATTGTTAAGATTAACTTCACTTGTTTCTTCTTACTTATTTTAATATGACTACTAAGTAGTTATGTGGCTTGTACTTTTTTACTCAAATTCTATTTCCATGGACTACTACTTCAAATAATTCCTAACAACTACTTTCATACATGTACAATGAGGCAGCTATATGAAAATATTTTCCTTCAAAACATTTCAAGAGGTGGAACCCACCACATGGTAGAGTAAGAACCTTCATAAATAAATCTGTTTATCTAAAAAAAGCAATATAAATACTAGCAAAAAGAAATCAGAATCAATAAGGCATAATGGAAGAATAATTAACTGCATTATATGAAAATGGATTAAGCACCACACTAATCTGTTAATCAAAAGTTAAAGACTGGCAAAACAAATAAAAATGATGCAACCATATGCTGTCTATAAGAAACTTACTTTAGATTCCAAGAAATGAGTGGAAACAAAAGATTTTTAAGAGATATACCATACAAACAATAACTAAAAGAGATCTGGATTGGCACCATACCATAAAAATGTGTTTTTAAGACAAAAAGTTTTGTAGAGACAAAAGAAGATATTTTATGATGATTGAAGGGTCATTTTATAAGCAAGGAATAGCAATTACAAACAAGAATACATCAAACAATTGACTACTAAAAGTGCATGAAGTGAAAAAAGAATTAAAGGGAGACATAGACAACTCACAATTGTCATAACAGACTTTAGTACCCCATTGTTATGGACAAATGTTTGTGTATTTCCAAAATTCATGTGTTGAAATTTAATGACCAGTGTTATCATATTACATATCTTTAGGAGACAGCTGAGTCATGTAAGGATGCCACAACAAGGCACCATCTATGGAGCAAAGAGAAAGTTCCTGCCAGATGCCAAAACTGCCAGGGTCTTGATATTGAACTTATATCAATATCCTATAACTATTAAAATTAAATGTATAGAAGTTATCAACTTTCTAGTCTAAGGTATCTTGATATAGCAACCTGAACAAAAATATTTATTTCAAAAATCTATAGTAAGATGAGGCAGAAGAACAACAAGCAAATAGAAGACTTGAAAAACAGTGCAATCAATTGCACTTGACAGACACTTATAGAACTGTCTCTCCAACAGCAGGATATGCATTTTTCTCAAATTCACATACAACATTCTTCAAGATATATCATATATTAGGACATGAAACAAACCTCAATAAATCTAAAGGAATTAAAAGCATACAAAGTATATATTTTTTTTACCAGATTAGAATACTATTAGGAATAAATAAGGAGGGATATTTGAGAAATTTAGAAATTTAGAAATATGTGACAATTTAAAAAATAATTCTCCTGAATATCCAGAGGGCCAAAGAAAAAAATTACAACATGCTTTAAAGTGAATAAGAACAAAACACAATGGACCAAATTTTGTAGAACACAGTTAAAACACTCATTAGAGGGAAATTGTTAGCTGTAACATCTCATAATAAAAGTAAAAATATTTCACATTAATAACTTTGCCTTCTATCACAAGACCGCAGAAACAAAATAGCAAAGTGAACCCAAAGCAAACAAAAAGAAAGAATAATAAAGATTACAGATTTAATGTAGAGAAAAGAAAAACAACAGAGAAAGTTAATAATACCAAAAGTTAACTCTTCTAAATGATCAACCAAATTGACAAAATTTTAGCTTAAATAATTAATAAAAGAAAGAGACAATACAAAGAACTGAAATCAGAAATAAAAGAGAATTGCTATTGCTAAATTTACAGAAAAAAAACCCATAAAGGTATATTCTGAATAACTATTTCGCAACCAATTATAAAACAATATAAAATGAAAAATTCCTAGTAAGACAGCAATTGCTTACACTGATTCAAGAGGAAATAGAACATCTAAGTATCCAAAAAACAGAGAGAGAGATTAAAATAATAATTTTTAAATTTTCTACAAAAAAATTACAAGCAAGGATGGCTTCACTGTCAAATTCTGTCAACATTATTGTTAATACCCATTATTACCAACTATTAAAAAATGTAGATGAAGGCAAAACACTTTCCAATTCTTTTATGAGGCCAGTACTACCCCAATATCAAAACCAAAGATAATAAAAAATAAGAAAACTATGCATCAATATTGCTTATGAACATAGATTAAAAATTCTCAACAAAATACTATCAAACTGAATCCACAAATATATTCATTATGGACCCATAGGATTTATCCCAGGAATGCAAGATAAGTTTAATATTCAAAAGTCATTCAATGGAATACACCCAATTAATAAATTAAAGAACAAAAATCCAGTGATAAACTCAATAGGTACAGAAAAAACATTGGAAAAAGTCCAATACTCTTTCATGATTGAAACAAAACCTCAACACACTAGGAATGAAAAGAGCTCCCTCAACATGATAAAGTACTTCTATGACAAACCCACAGGTATATCATACTTAATGATGGAATGTATTCACTCTAAAATCAGAAAAAAGAAGGAATAAACTACTTCTAGTTGCAGATGATATTATCCTATACATAGAAACCTTAAGAAATCCACAAATAAAAATTATTATAGTGAAAGAGTTAATCAAGTTTTCAGGATATAACGTCAATATAAAAATTAATTTTATTTCTATAAACTAATGTTAACAACCTGTAAATGAAATCAAGAAAATGACATTGTCAATAGCATAAAAAATAATAAGATATTAGGAATAAATATCTCAAAATATGTATAAGATTCATTATTGAAAATTAATTAATGAAAACAAAAAAATCATAAAAATAAATCAAAGAAAAACTAAATAAGTAGAAAGGCATCTTACCATTATGGACTAGAAGACTTAGTATAGTTAAGGTGGCAATACTCCTTAAATTCATCTGCGTATTCAACACAATCACTCACAAAATCCAAACTGGTTTCTTTGTAGAATTTCACATGCTGACCTAGAATTTATGTGGACATTTAGAAGATCAAGAATAGTCATAAAATTCTTGAGAAGAAATTACAAATTTAAAGAACTCATATATTCCTGTTTCAAAACCTGCTACAAAGCTACAATAATCAAGTGTATCAAGTCAGAGAAAAGGGGAAAGAAGAATCTTTTCAATAAATAGTCCTGGAACAATTGGGTAACTACATGGAAACAATGAAATTTGACTTCTACCTTACACCATAGAGGGCCATAGATCTGAAACAGCTAAAATGATAAAATACCTTAAGAAAATATGAGTGTTTCTTTTGGACCTTATATTAGTCACTGGTTTCTAGATACAACATGCAAATCACACATGACAAAAAAAAAACAAAAAACTTCAATTGAACTTCATCAAAATTAACTTTTGGGCTTCAAACAATGCCATCAAGACAATGAAAAGGCGAACTAGCTGTTATCACCACCAGACTGAAAGAACAAAGGAAGGAGATAGTGTTAGATTATGAACTGAAGTTGGGTTTCTCATCAAGAGCTGAAACCAGGAAAGAGGGGCAATTCTGGTAGGAGTGGAAGTTAGAGGAGGAACAAAGTCACAGCACACTGCCTGAGGCACAGAGAGAGGAGACATACCTCTTAGCATTTCTCTTTCTCCAGTCCTTCAGTGTGATGTCGATTTCCTTTCATTAACTGACCTCTGGTAGAAGCAAATGAAATACAGTTTGATAGAGCCATCCCGTTCAATAGAGTGAAGCACATGAAGTGTGAGGAAAAGCATACAGGAAAAAAATAGAGAAATGAGTGGTCCAGTACAATATCATTCTCTGGATTTACATATTTATGGTACAATTTAAGCGTTATGGTTTTACAATAGATATGATGCAATAGTATGAAATATTCTTGCCACAATATTTCTCTCTCCAAATCTATGAACTTCTATTGTGTGTGAGTGTGTGTGTGTGTGTGTGTGTGTGTGTGTGTGTGTGTGTGTTGATGTTTAGTTGCAGAAGAGTTTGAGAAGGTGGAGAAAGAGGGCTAGTTCCTTGGATTCCTGCATATATGTAATATTTCTCCACCTTATCTGTTAAATAATATCAACAATACCTATTCCATTATTGAGAAGATTAAATGAAAGAATATATGTAAAATTCTTACTATAATGCCTTGCTCATATGTGCTCAAAAGTAATAATTACTTCTCCTTTATTGCTTTACAATTCATTATAGCAGTACCTTTCTAGACATTTTTTCTTTTCGGTAATCTGTGGGCTACAAACAGAAAGTTAGAGTTTAGTTCATGCTAAGAAGTTCTATTGTTTCATGTATGATGCTTGGTATTCAACCTAAGGGCTGTCATTTCATCTGGCAACTTCCAGACTCTGTGTTTGGCTAACAGAAGTGGATTCTGGCTTGTGTGATTTACATTACACGGATTTCTGCTCATTATGATTTGCAATCTGGCTAATCTGTCATCCATTCACCACAAATAAAATGCATGTGTACAAAATTAGTCCAAGACAGGGGAGCCATGACTCATGAACAAAAGTAAAACTGGTATTGGGGAGGAGAGAAGCGCTATTCCAAGTGGAAGCAAAAGCAGTATTAAGTCCTTATAGATGATCTCCACTTTACTGTTAAAATACTAAATTCCTTGATGCGAATTCATTGAGCAGTTTTGCAGTTTGCTACCAGCAGCCAAACAGCACTGGTACTATCCTGTAAAATTAGTCATTTAATTGAACTGAATAATTTTTGCAGGGGTCCTCATTATCCTCATGGCATTCACCGAATCCCTAATCCTTGGTTCTGAATCAGTGCCCGGCAGCATGGGTTGAAGGAGGGAACAGCCCTGCATTGCTGTTAAGTTCTTTTTGTGGATGGAGCATACAACTCAAGGTCATGACCATTTGTGTTCATTAAAAATCCCACAGAATTTTGAGACGGAATAGGGATGTTCACTCTCCCTGGTGTCCTGGCTAACTTCCAGCTGGATAATTACTTTCTGCCTGTAAAAATGATCCCCCTGCAGTTGGAGTTGGCGGAGTCCCTTATTTATTTATTTTTCCCACTTCCAGCTCGCATCTGTTGTGAGACCAGGGCTGATTTAAAGAGGTTAAATGTTACCTGCTTTTTTCTGGGATGGGTTTTCGTAAATATTCGTTACTACCCTGAGAATCTTCAGTGAATGCCAGAAGTTTAAAGTTACCATATTGTATAATCAATCACAACCTCTGCCTCTTTATCAATACATGTTTTAGAATTATTTGAAGGACATATCTATTTTCAAGCTATATTTCTGAAGTTTTGCTTCCTCTGGATGTTATTATATTCCCTGCATACATGCATGTCCAATATTCTACAGCATTTTTTATAACTTTTTTGATGTTCATGTAGGAATGCCAGGACAAATGGATATACAAATATTATATCACAGCAGATTACTCATTTCTCTTCCATTTATTTCATATTTCTGTAACATAAACTTGCATATCTTAATATGTGTAGTACTTCACCACTGTGTGTGTGTGTGTGTGTGTGTGTGTGTGTGTGTGTATTCTTTTAATCTCTGGTTTTGATCTAAATATCTTATAAATTTTATATAATACAATTATCTCTGAAATCAGAAATCTAGAAAGGGTAACAGTGCTGCCAAATCTCCTCCCATAGATAATTTTTTAATCAAGTGGATTTTTCACCCCAGGCTTCTTGTTTAGCTTACCTGTGGGAATCAAAAAGAAAAACATATTGAAAAGTCACCTGGAGGTTGACTGCTATTTTTTGAGATAGTTAACTGAAGGTTGACTTCAAAGTAGAAAAAGTTTCTATCTTCTCTTGTAAAAGTACTTTCCTCCCCTATTTGTGTCCCCTTCTTGTATTCAGAAAGCAAAATTTATTCTGTCTGAATGCATAGGTTAATCTGCCTTAAGGAATCACGTCTGCTGATAACTAAATAGCTTTTATAATTATGAAGGTGCTATAAATTTAATTACAGATTCAGAGCATAGGGTAGATGAATTGTTTGGGAAAGAAAAACTTCCCGATATCTCTGAAAACAAAGTACTTAGGTTTATTTACTTGAAAAACAAGTTCCATCCATAGCTGGTAACAAAATTTAGATTAGCCAAAGTCAAACTTTAAAAGGCTGTTGATGGTTACTTAGACCAATCTTTTATTGATATAGACAAGGATATTAAATTGAGGTTATCGACTCAAATTCACAAAACTGAAGGCACTAAGTCTAGAATCTAATATTGTGATTCTTTCTACTAACCTGAAAATCTTTCTAGGAACTCAAAATTAAAAAGTTTTCAGCTGGTACTATCATGTCCTCTCATCTTTCTCAATATATTTTCTAGAATATTTGGAAGAACATTTGTGTTATTCTTCCTAAAGTTATGCCTTTTTTGGACTTTATTATATTGTTTGCTACCAGCCAACTCCTCTATATGTACATGATCAAAAAGATATATGAAATGGGAATCACTTTCTTTAAAAATAATCTTCTATTTACTCTTGTTTATGCAGAATGTGGTATAGAAAGAAGATATTGAACTACAAAAACTATCAGAGATGGCATTTATATAAAGATTTGTGTCTCCAATTTATCAAGACAGACATAGAAAGTTAGACAGTACTACACAAAAATTAGATATTACCACAAAAAGGAAAAGGATGCCCTGTAGAAGTGATTCTGAAGAGTGGTTTGAGGTGGTGAATAGACTTGTGACCACGTGCTCCATGTGACAGAGTAAACACAGTATAAGAGAAATTTAGCTCATTCTGTAGGAATTGCCAGTCTGGATCAGGTTACTGATCCATATATTCTGGATAGTTTCCCATGGTAACAGGGACTTATATCAAGTGCTTATCAAGAAGTCAAAATTCTTTCATCTAATTTCAAGCCAAATGAGTTATGCAAAGAAAATCTGAAAAAGATTTGAGATCAGTTGGATAAGAAATAGAAAGTCTGAAATAATGTCCAATTCACGTTTTAAATAATCATTTATACTACTTCCTTGGAATGTATTCATTATGCATAATCATATAATTGTATTAAACTGTAGTTTGGCTGCAAGAGAATATCTTGAAGCTCTTGTGGTTGTAATAAACGAAAATACTTTGTAAGAAACTTTAAAAATCTTTTTCATATGTATTATACAGTGGCAGGTAAATTGATCATGATACAAATTGATACATTTGCCCCAAGTGATTGAGGTAGGGATCAGCGCTAGAGCTAGACAAACTCAGTTTGAATGGACAGTAATTAGGCTGGCCACACTAGAGATAGCTAGACTTGACAACCCATCAAGTCAAGCACATTGATTAGATGATAACCAACAAATCTAATTACTAAACACACACACATACACACACATACACAAATACAAATTATTTAAGATTATGCTTCAATTTTATTGTTTTCTATAAAGCTATCTAGTTTGAATAACACCAATTATTAAAATCTTAATCTTCTCCACCTAATTTGAGATACTATCCTTATTAAATATTAAAGGTCCATATTCAAATACTAAAAGTTTATTTGTGTCTTTTTAAATTCTTGGTTTATTATGGATTAATGCAACACTATTCAAGGGTTAATACAGCACTATTTTGATTATAGTAGTTTTACCAATGTATTCTAATATCTATGGAGACTAGTAATTCCTATCCCAAGTTCCATATACCATTACTTTTTTGTTTTATTTTGTTTTTCTACCTATTTATGCAGGTTTGATTTTTTTCCAAGAAAAAATTTACAATTAATTTAAATTACAAGATTGAGGAATAGTGGGAACTGATGGTGTTAATATTGAAACTGTTTAAATTTTATAGTGTATCATAAGCACATTGATAACTTTATGATGTTGAAATTGCTTTATTAAGAACATCATATACCTTCCCATTCCTTCAAGGCAACTTTTATGTTTTGTTAAGTTTCATCTAGGTATTTTACATCTACTTGTCTTTTGATAATGTATTTATTGCTATAGAGATGACGTCTCTTCTTCCATTACATCACCTAATTAATTTTGATTGCATAGATGAAGGGAATTAATTTTTTGTATGTTGAATTTCATAACTTGTTATATTTTCAATTATCATATTAGTTGAGATGAATTTCCCATTAAGTTTTTAGGTTTTCTGTATATTTACATATTTGAAAGTACTCCAATGACCAATAATATCACTAAGAGAGATAATAATATCACTTGTTCTCACTCATATACAGGAGCTAAAAAAGTTGATCTCATGGTAGAGAATAGAACAATGGTCTTCAGGGGTTGAGAATGGTAGGATAGAAATGGAGAGAGGTTGGTTAGTAAGTCACATATACGGTGAGATAGAAAGAATAATTTACAATGCTTGATGGCACAATGGGGAGACTATAGTTAACAGTAATTTATTGTATATTTCAAAATAGCCAGAAAAGAAGACATGGAATGTTCTGAATGCAAAGAAATAATAAATGTTTTAGGTGGTGAATATCCTAATTTCCCTGATTGATCATTACACATGTATGCATGTATCAAAGTATTGCATGTACTCCATAAATATATACAATTATTATGTATCAAAATAAATGCTTAAAGGAAAAAATCACCACAGCCACCACAGCCTTTTGCAACTATCAGACTGATCAGGAAGTAGACTTCAATATCAAGGTAAGACCAGCTCCAACAAAAATTTTACAATTCTCTGAAGGCACAGATAATCATTAGCATTTTTTAACACTAAATATTTTTAACTAAGGTATGTCATTGTTTTTTAGCTTTGATGCTGTTGCTAAGTTAGTAGAATACAGTACAGTGTAAGCACAATTTTTATAGGTACTTGGAACAAAAAAAATTGTGACTCACTTTATTGTAATATTCACTTTATTGCAGTGGTCTGGAATCAAACTAGCAATATCTCCAAGATATTCTTTTACAGGCAATAAAAGCAACAGACAAATATCAAATAGAAAAAAATAAACAACACCAAATTTTGTTTCTTTTACAACACTAATAAAAATGATATACTTTGAGCAAGAAAAAAAGACTAAGTTCTCAAAATCAAGAATAAAAAATAGAACATCACTGAGATACTAAGCTTAATAAAATAATAAGAAACTATTTTAAAAATTATTGTGCCAGTAAATTTGAAGATAGATATGAAATTAAAAAAACAACAAAATTCCATAGAACTCCATAGAAATAAAAAAATAGAAATAGAAAAATCTAAAAAAAGTATACCTATTAATTTGATCATTAATGATAAAGCTTTCCACAAAGAAAACTTTAGGTTGAGATTATTTTTCTAATTTTCTTTTGTGGGCTTACTAAAAATGCAAAACCACAATATTGCAAAAAATGGTCCAAAGGATATAGAGAAAGAGGGAATGATTTTTAACTCTTTTTATGAGGCTAGCAAAAACTTAATATCAAAATCTAGATAGACCATAAACATGTTAAAAAGCAAAAAAGTATTATTGGACAGTCTGTATTATAAACATAGATTCAAAAATTCCAAGCAAAACATTAGCAAGTCCCAGCCTTCACTGTATGAAACGATTACATCCTTAAAAGAAGGACTTATTTCAGGAATGCTAAGTTGGCTTAAATTTGACAATCAATGCAAAGAACAGCTTAAACAGAAATAATATCATTTATTATTAAAATAAGTATAAGAAGCACATTGATAAAATTCATAAACATCATGATAAAAATAGAAATAATTTTAAAATCTAAGACATCTACAAATGCTCTACAACACACATCAAACTTACTAGTGAGATATTGAGAATTTTCTATCTTTTTAAAAATTTTTTTATTTTAAACATGTGGATACAATTCAGGGTTAGGTATACAAATGTTCATTTTACAGATGAGAATTTTCTTACTGATATTAAGAACAAGATTAGGATGTTAGTATTATCACTTTTATTCAACCTTGTACTGAAGGGTTTAGCCAGTGAAATAAAGCAACAAAAATACATTTTAAAAAATATATAGCTTTGGAAGAGAAAACAAAAACTATCATTAGAGAATCAGGCATAAGACTTTCATAGAGACATTACTATTTAAAAAACAGAAATTCAAAAGTCTATTTGAATTCAAATAGATAAGCATTAGATATTCAATAGATCTATTATTACATATATTAAAATAGATATTAAAATTAATAAAGTTAATAAAGCAATAAGGTAAAAGATAACTCTCCAAACATCAACTAACTTTCTGTCAACCAGTAGCAAATAGAAAACAAAATTTAAAAATTATACCGTTTTAAATAAATAAAAAAAATTGGAGTTCACTAATGAACAATATGAGATTTCATCAAAGAAAATTTCTACTTGAATACTACCAAACATTATTGAGAGAAACTAAATAAGTGGAGGAATATATCGTGTTCTTGCATTAGAAGACTATTAGGGAGACTTTTTTTTAAAAAGCTGGCACATAGTTTCAGTGCAATTCCAATTGAGAGATTAGCAGCTGTTTTGCTTTTAAATTTCTAGTGATAATTGCCACGTATATTCTAAAATCTATAACAAAGCAAAAGATCAAGTCAAAACAAACTAGAAAAAGATTTTGGAGGACTTACATTACTGCATAAAAAGCTACAAGAATTAGCATACTGTAGTGTTGATGCAGACCACACACACACAGCTTCCTAATATATGACAAAGGTGGCACAGCATTTGTGTGAAGGACATTATTTTCAATAGACGTGCTTGGACAATCCCAATGCCCAATGCCCCCCCCCTTTTTAAGTGAACTTAGCTTCTAACCCTCATATTACACAATTATAAATTCTAATTAGATTAGAATTAAAAGTGAAAGTTGCTGTGTGAGGCAGCAAGATAGGTACGGCCAGAGTAGTTGGTTAGTAAGAATTTACCAAAGTGGTTATGAATTAAGAAAGCTTAAGCAGATTTATTAAAGAGAAGATATCTTATGAAGGGCACGATGGGCCAAAGAGTGGAGAGAATCTCTGCTGTTTGGAAACAGCCAAGGGCTAGAGGAGAGTTTTTATAAGGGGGATGCTAGGGTTTAGTGGACTGGGAATTGTCTTTGGGAGAAGTCTGCAAAAGGAAATTTCCAGAGGTTTGCAAAGTGGCTGACCGAGTGTGGATTTTTTTGTTTTTTTGTCTTTTTTTAAAATTTAATATAAGGTTAGTTAACTAGCAACAGATGGTTAGTTAATTAGCAACAAATGGTTAGTTAACTAGCAACAAATAGTAAACTACTTTTTGTTCATTGCAAATGTTTTACAGTTGGCTACTTAGCTTTTACAGCTCTTTGCTATTATCAATAAGTTTCTTTGTAACATCTGTAAAATCTCATCCTGAGATTTCCTTCCTTAGTTTATCCAATTTACCCAATTGATATTGGCCTAATCAGGCCCCATGTTCCTCCACAAAAGTTAAACAATCAAGCCTCTGGAAGATAACATATAATAACACATCTATGTCCTTGGTATAAGCAAAACATTCTCTTGCTGGACACAAAATGGAGTGACTATATAAAAGACAAAAATCAATAAAGATAAACTACAAGAAAATAATTTTGATTTATCAAAATAAATCATAAATTCAAAAGACATATTACCAAGAAGTAGAAAACACTGTTTAAATGCAAAATACATAAAAACAAAGGGCTCATACATATATAGAACATTTAATGCATTGCTATGAATCAACAAGAAAAGACAACACTATAGAAAAAAAAAAGAGCAAAATATTTTTTTAAATCAGGAACTTTAAAAAAATCTCATTCAGGGAGAATTCAAGATGGTCACCCCAAAGCAGCTGACTGGCATTCTCTCATGAAACAAATCAAGGAAGAGAGCTCCAGCAGTCAGAGACCCCAGTAGCTGGAGCAGGTTGAGATGGAGGACTGACCCCGCCACCAGCAGAGGACCACTGGGACACACAGAGAAAAGGGAGGAGAGAGAATTGACAGCATGTTTTGGAGCCAGGAAGCCCTCTCTCCTGCTATCTGAAACACAGCAGCCTCTGGATGTGGGAAGTGGTGAGTGTGGAAATTTGGATACTCAGTGCTTGGACCCACCATGGACTGGGAAGTCTTCACTGAACCTCACATGAATCCAGTTCCACATGAAAAATGGCCTGGATATGGCACTGTTGTTTGCTGTCAAAGCCCACCATTTGATCTCTAAAGACTCATGTCAAAGCGATTCCAGAGAACTCATTCCCTGCAGGCAGAGCTTGGTGGCCTGCTGCCAGGTCAGGAAAGAACCCAGTCCCAGCCTGCTTCACTTACCCAAGGGCAGGTTCCACTGTGGCAGGCAACTCCAGTTTGGGACAAGATGCAGCAAGAGACAAACATATTTTGTATTAATTGGATTAAAATATAATATTTTACGTAATATCATTTTTAAACATTTTCCCATATCAGATCTGTAATTTCTAGGGGGTCAATATCTTATAAAATTTTCTATACTTCCAAACTTTGCATGTAGTAAGAACTTAGTAAAGATATGATTTAAATTGAAGATATGTTTGTATTATTATTTGAAACTGTGTATATTACTGTTCAAAATAATTTAAATGTAAGCATTTTCCAAGATCATCAAAGTAACATTACATTAATTTTATATTATCTCTATACAAAATGTAATTGGGACATTAATTATTTGCAACAACCATATTGTATACTTACAGTAATAGAAAAAATTGTATTTCAAAATCTATCATTAAATCTGGTCATTTCTTTGCTTTTATGTACTCACTTTAAGATATTTTGCAGTTTGAGGTTGGAATACATTGAATATTAATTTTAAATTCAGTATATTTTATATCCTAAAGTTTACACTAGTCTATTAAACTTTATAAAAATTTGCAAGTGTCAGCTGACTGAATGCTAAAGAGAATTGGAGGACAATTGAATTGTATGCTGTTGATTAAATACACTTTAATTAACATCCATAATCTGATTTGAGTATTATTCAATTTTAAAAGGCCCATTTTTAGGAAGCCAGAAATTAAAATACTCAGGAGAACAGTAGCAGTTAGGTCAAATCCAGGTTTCAAATTTAATGATTTGATTTACTTGTTCTTTATCTTGTTATAGTACAGGTACAAGGAATTAAGTGTTCAGATATAATCATATGACTGTTGTGGTAGGCAAACTAATGGTCCCAAAGATGTCCACGTTCTAATCTCTGGGACTTTGTGAAGATGTTATATTACACTGCAAGGAAGAATTAAGGTTGCAGATGAAATTAAGGTTTGTAATCAGGCAACTTTAAAATGGGAGAGTTTCTTCATTTACGCAGGTGGGTCCAACATACCACAAGTGACCTTAAAAGATGAAAGGGAGAGGAAGAAGAATTTTAGAGAGATGCAGTGTGAAAAAGTCCTGGTCAAACATTTGGTTAAGGAAGGTCAGCTTGGATTTTGTTTCTACTTCCTGTATTCGGGCTACTCTAGTTACTAAAGTAAAGATTCTGCCTGTACAGTGGCATATACACACATAGCACCGTTATTGGAGCGTATGGAAGAACTTCCAGAAAGAAAACTGCTACGGACTAAATTGTGTCCCCCTGACATTCATATATTGAAGTTCTAACACCCATTGTGACTATGTTTGGAGGAAAGAAGCAATTAAGGTTAAATAAAGTCATAAGGATGGGGCCCTGAATAGTGTCCTTACAAGAAGAAACACAAGGGAGCTTATTCTCCCTCTACCACATTAGGACACAGGCAGACGGTAGTAGTCTGCAAGCACAATGACCTGATACTTCTAACCTCCAAAATTGTGAGGAAATACATTTCTGTTGTTTAAATGGTTCAGTCTCTATGGTTTTTTGTTATGGCACCTGAGAAGATTAATGTAGGAACATATTGCATGGAAGAGCGCAATACAGATCTTCGAAGAAAATTCTTGTGGATTTGCATTCTTACATTTCTTAAGGGTAATGACTATGGTTCTCATATTCTTTGAGGATTTGACCAATCTCAGGCCTTAGTTTCTTCCACTTCAGCTCATATAATTGGGGACCAGTCCTCCCATTCCATAGAGATTTTTATGCTGTCCTTTATAATGTTAATCTTTAACTTCCCAATCTGCTTTACTTTCTTTGACCTTCTCCTTGAAGTTGCTTCAAGATTTAGGCATGCAAAATATTTTGCTTTTATTTTGAGTGGAGGTACGTTACTATCACTGACATGTCTTACACAGAACAAATCTGTTAATGAGAACACGAAATAAGCAGCAAAAAGAGCTTAGGGTAGAATAACCAAAAGTCATGCATCCCATACTCTAGTGTGTGGCATTCTAAGTGGCTGAAGGTGTTTGTAGTATGCACAGTTCACACTGGCTGTGACTGTGACTACACAGAGATAGAAAAGAGAGGGAGAGAGATATTTATCTCCTTATTTCCTAATATCTTAGTGATGTATACAACAGTAAATTACTTCATATAGAAGTTTGTTAAGTGGAATGTGGATGTAGTACATAAAAGTGAGCTTGATTTCCCCCGCGTTTTGTAGATTTCATTCATATTTCTTTTTTTAATCAAAAAACTTGATCCTACGAGAGCTTTTTTACCTTAAGATTCTATGAAAAGAGAAGATACTGCTTTTCTTATGACATAATATTTGTTTTCTTAATCTACTATATACGTTCTTTCAAACTTTTGATTGGATTGTTAACATTTATAAGCAAAGAAGCACAATGTGAGGCACATGATAGGGAGTGGTGCACAAAGACAGAAGGACAAGGAGCATTTCTTTCTTTAGTCATTCATAATAGCTGTAGAACATTCCAGACTTTATCCATACAAATATTGCTGAGGTATGATGGGCTAATCTTTTATTACTATTATTATTTTACATACAAAGTCTCACTGTGTTGCCCAGGCTAGTCTCAAACTCCTGGCCTCAAGTAATCCTTCCACCTCATCCTCCCTATTTTTACTTCGAGTACTGTATGCCTTATTTTGTTTCCTGGTTCTAATTTTGCTCTTATGAACTGACAACTCTGTGTCATATCTCTATTAACTATAATATATAACAGCAGTAGTCTGAGATGGAAGTGATTTCTTTTCATTGTATAAAGGCCAGGGAAGAAAATTTAAGAAGAGGACCGAGGGACAAATGTTTGTGCTCTCCTGGCAGATACAGAGAAGATTTTCAGTATTATGACCTCTGAATATATTTATAATCATTATGTTGTTCATTTTCTACTTCAAAGATCTTATTACATAATTTTAAAAAGTGGTTTCACTGATACTTTACTGAATCATGTTCAGCCAAATGTAGAAATCAAATTATAAATCTGGCATCTCTAAATCTTTATACCTTTTCTGTGTGTGATGAATTTAATTGTCATCTTCTAAGATTTTTTTAGTTTGAGGTTTTACATTTATGTCCTTGATCCATTTTGAGTTGTTTTTGTATATGGTGATAGGTGTGGATCCAGTTTCACTTTTCTGCATGTGGCTAGTCAGTTTTCACAGCACCATTTGCTAAATGTGGTTTCCTTTTCTCAATGTTTTTTTATCAATGGCTTTGTCGAAGAGAAGTTGAGAGACTGTGTTTTTAATTCTGGCATCTCTATCCAGGGCCATTGGTCTATATGCCTATTCCACATCTGAGAAGTCATAAATAAATTCATGATCGTGTCCTCAAAAGCAAGTGCAACAAAAGCTAAGACAGACAGGTGGGATCTTATCAAACTGAAAAGTGTTTGCACAGCAAAAAAAACAAAAAAAAAATCATCAAGAGAGTAAGAAACAATGCACGGAAGGGGAAAAAAATATTTGCAAGCTATGCATCTGAGAAAGACCTAGCATCCAGGATCTACAAGAAACTCAAATGAACTGAAAGAAAAAAAAGAATACAAAGTGGGCAAAGCATATGAACTGACACTTCTCAAAGGAAGACATACAAGTAGCCAACAAACATACAAAAAAATGCTCAGCCTCACTAATCATCAAAGAAATGCAAATCAAAACTATAACAAGATGCCACCTAACACTGGTAAGGATGGCTATCATTAATAAGTCAAAAAACAACAAGTGCTGGTGCAGCTGTGGAGAAAAAGGGGTGCTTCTACACTGTTGGTGGGAAAGTAGGCTAGTTAAACCTCTATGGAAAGCAGTGTGGTGATTTCTCAAAGAACTGAAATTGAGCTTCCATATGATCCAGCAATTCCTCTCCTGGGAATATACCCAGAAGAATATAAATTGCTCTTCCAAAAATATACCCACATGCACATGTTTATTGCAGCACTATTCACAATAGTAAAGACATGAAACCAACCCAGATGTCCATCTAAAGTGGACTTAGTTAAAGAAAATGTGGTACGTATACATGATGGTATATCATGCAGCCATAAAGAAGAACAAAATCATGGCCTTCACAGCAACTTGGTTGCAGCTGGAGACCTTCATACTAAGTGAACTATCACAGAAACAAAGAATGGAATGCTACATGTTCTCACTCATGAGCAGACCATGAACACTAATCATACTAGCACAACAGTGGGATATGCAGCCACAGTTAACTGCTAGGGGTGAGAGAGAGGAAGGAGGGAGGTGGCACATGACAACACATCAGGTACCTGGTCCACTACCAAGGGGAGAGAGGGCCAGTTAGAAGCCCAAATTTCTTTGGCATGCTGCCTACTTATGTAGCAAATCCTCACCTGTACCCTACAATTCTAAGAGACATGCAATTTAAAATAAAAGGAAAATAATTGTCATCTAAAGAAGTTGCTAGCTGCTGTTGTGCAACCATTGGAAGTGATTTTTGTTTTGTTTTTTGAAAAATTAGGTGAAATGGATGACGTAAAGATGACAGGCTGTTTTCTTATTCTTTTCAGTTTAAAATACTTAGCACCTTCATACGTAGATAAACTAACTTTCACTAAAGGAAATCTGAAGAAAGATCTTGAGCTACCTTATTCAAGCACAGACATTGCTTTTTATTTACAATTATCTTAAGCAAGTTTGAAAAAGCAGCAATTAAGACAACTGATACTCTCATTACTCAACCATCATATAATTTTTCAAGATCAATTACCAGGAGCTCTATCTCCTGTGGTGTCTGGGAGATGCTGAACAGAGAACTATAACTGCAACACCAAACTCCTCACACACACACACACACACACACACACACACACACACACACACACACACACACACACCATTGCATTTCAGCTTAAGCTGCTACAAAAACTTCCTTTCTTCCCTAGTGTATCCATGTAACTGTTTTACTTTGCAATAGCAAGAAAACAAACTAAGAATGAGCAATGGATTAGTGCTGGCCAGAACACAGCGCATGAGATTTTAAAAAACCATAGAGGAAGAAATATTCTTCTTCCTCATGCAGCATCAGAGCAAGTGACTTCAAAAAGATGTCTCTTAGTGGATGCCCCGTGTTTTCTGAGATCCTCTAATTTCTGGCAATCTGTAGATAAAAGGATGACTTTGTCAGGCATATTTTTACCAGTAAAATCTAATGAGGTTTTTGTTTGCTTTTTCTTATTTTTTTTTTTTTAGGGAGTAAAATAAATTGTCACTACATTCAACATGTGATGATACTCAATTGTTTTCACATCTCTCTTTTACTTTAAGATGCAAGCCTATATTGAGATTTTGGTAATTCTATATGAGCAGGAACCCAACAAAAAATTGGAAGCAGGACCCTTATAGTACAAGCTTCACCTGCTAGGTAAGTATTCCAAGAACTTGTTGGCATCAGTGTAGCATCTAGCATTGTTGTGAGACACTGCATTCGGCTTCAGCGAATTTTTTGAGATTCTTTCAACATGTTTACCCACTTCATGGTGAGTGATTTACAAGTGTACCTTCCCATACCATGCTGAATGCTCAGCAGTTTTTAACCAAAAACAGCATGACCCCTGTGCCTCACACTCCCTATTCACCCCATCTCTCCCCTAGCAACTTTTTTTGTTTCACCAATGAAAAAACTCCTCAAAGGGAAATATTTTGCTGATGTGGAAGAGGTGAGACAAAAAAATAGCAGAAGCACTAAAAGACATCAAAATTGACAATTTAAAAAACTTTTGTGCAGTGAAAAAAGCATCTCCATAGGTGTATTGCATCAAATGGAGAGTACTTTGAAGGTGACTACAGTTTAAGCACTTAAGAATAGATATACAGTTTTAATAAATAAATTCCAGGTCCCCCCCACATGTATGACAAGCTACATGACTCATTTCTTATTTCTATTTTCCATAAAAATGCTTATTTTCCAGCACCATGTATAAATACAGGAAATAAACAAAAGATTCTTGAACAACAAAAATAGATTCTTCAGGACTAGGCATCAAAATTGTGTTTTTACGTCATAAAAATGTCCCTCAGATTGTCTGTAAGAACCCGTTTAATTTCATTTCACACAAAGTCTTAATAAATTCAATTATCTGGTAGAAATTCACAAATACTATAAGTAGCAAGTTAGAAGTAGAAGGCTTCTAGAGTACAATACACTAATAGTAGAAGAAGTAATAATTGAGATTCTAAAAGTGAGGCTAGAAGTAAAAATCTATTAAGATTGAACATAAGACATCCAAACATATAAATCTCTAGTGTCCAATATCTGGAGCATAGTTATTAGTTAGGTTGTTCACTCATTTAACAAACATTTACTTATATCCATAAGGAAAAGAGAAGTATGAGAACCTGTAAAATGAATTTAATAATAGCTGACACTTATATCATGCTCATTCTAGGCTAGGTGCTTCTTAAGCATTTCTCAGATTAACTTATTTAAATCCAATATAGAAAGTCAATATTGCTGTTATACTCATTTTACAGATAGGAAACAGAAACAAAGAAGGTTAAGTAACTTGCCAAAGGTCACACACCCAGAAAAGACTAGAATTCAGTTTTATCTGACTCTAGAACGAATAGTCATAAACACTACACTATATTTGTTCTTGAAAATCCAATTTACTTTAATAACTTGCTTTTGGCTATAAAAATAGTTTCAAAACAGAAATTTAGTCAAATTGCTGTTTGTCTTCTAAAATTGGTTTCTTACTTCTTCTAATATCCAACACGTGGTCACTCAGCTCGAGACTACATTTTTTAGGATCCTTTGTAGCTACATGTCTTCCCAATGGAGTGTGAGCTGAACTAATATTTCTATTGCACAAGACTTAAAAAGATATTGTTTCCTACATCCTCTCTTTCCTTTTCTCCAGGTTTTCAAGTGTTGGCAGTGACAATTCAGTTGCAACTATGTAGCCAACAACAACAGAAGACATAAGGTAGAAGTACATTGAGTACCTGAATGACTTCATGGAGCAGAACCATTTTATAATCCCTGAATCAGTCAGTCATCCCTAGTATGTTATTAAGAAGAGTGATAAACTTTAATTTTTCTTAGACTTCTATTTTTTCCAATGTCTTACTCTGTTTCCTAACTTACACAGAACTAAGAATGCATTGTACAATAATGGCATTATTGGCGTAACTATGTCATCTACCTTAAAGAGAACTACTGTCATGGAAGGTGGCATTATGAAATGGAAAATCATTTGGACAAGCAAGACAAAACCTAGTACCTAATTTTCAATTTATTATGTTATACCACTTTCAACACTTTTTGAGCATGCAATAGGTCTCTCGTTATGTATTGAGGATGTAGAAAGGACCTGTCTCCTTTCTTTAAAGAGAAAGACAATAAAAATAGCATGTATAATGTTATGTGAAATGTACCATAACTGAAAAAGAATTCTAGGGTATACTAAAGGCGAGTGAGTCTAAAATTGTATTTGAAAAAAGGGAAAGATGAGAGCACAGTGATTTCCCAAGAGAGCTTATGCTTGAAGTAGATTTTTAAGAATGAGTAGGAGTTTCTTGTGCAGAAAATGGGAGCAAGAACTCTGGACACAAGGAATATTATTTACAAATGCAAAGAGACATAAATTAAAATAAGAAAATGACTAAGCAGAAGTAGTTCTTTATTGTTGGAATATGAAATATAAGAGTAGTAAAAAGATGATATTGGAGAGGTGCTTATGAGTGTGTACATTATACTGATAACATTGTGAGGTCATTGACACTTTAAAAATATGGAGCATATGTCAATATTCTTTTGTTACTTTTAATATATACCATACATTATGTTTTCTGCTTGATGTGGAAGATACAGAAAACTGAAACATGGTGTGTGAGGAAGCTCACAATCTACAGAAAACCACACAAATAAGAAACAGCAATGTTTTGTGGTAACTGTGTGATAAATGGTATGAGGAAGGCAAATACAATGTGATTGTGTTGTGAAGAGGAGCAGAATGTGGAAAATTATGAGGATGAGAAAGAGGACAGCTCATTTGCAGAACTGCGTGTGTTTCATAGCAATTCTTAGGGGTGGAAAATAGCAAAGACGACAGAGAATGAAACTGGGGAAGAATCAGGAACCAAATCAGAAAGGTTTCTGATGCCATACTAAAGGGACTGGATTGTATTCTGCAGCCATTCACAAAATCTGAAAAGAAAGATCCAGGAGGTAGAGCCAATAAAAGTGAGGCATGAAAGAAAAGAATGTGAACATCATTTTGTGTCTCATTGAACACCTGGAATAGTGGCACCATTAATAGAGAGGGGGAATAAAAGAGATAGACTCAATTCAGGAGCAGAGAAAGAAAGAGCTGCTGCAGTAGATGTCTGTTAAAGGATTTGCCTTGTCCACCACAACCCTCGATGAAAAAAAAAAAAAAAGACAACCCCTTTTCATATACAACACCCTGACCATAGCTCAGCTAATGGCATTAAGAATCTGACTGAAGAGTAGCCAATTTGGAGTTGGGGTCTGCTGGTAATGATGTGTTCTAGCATGAAAAAAGAGCCAGAAAAAAGAATCATTCAGATGATGAGGTAGTTAGCAATGGGGACTGACTTTATAAGTTGCAAGGCAGAGACTGAAATCTATGACAGACCATGGTGAGTCATGTACAAATCACAGTTATGAGGAAGGTGACATGTAGAAGAAGCAGTGATGCCTTGAAGAGACTGCAAGCTCCTGACAGAGATGGGATGAGAAGTCATCACTTGAAATGCCCTGCTGCTGATGGCATTCACTATGCACATCTTATAACAAACTCACTTTTTTTTGAGATAGTGTCTATGATTCTCTATTGCTTATAACCACAAGAATCTAACTAAAAGGGTCACTAACTAGCTGTGTGCCTCCTTTCTCTCAATCTCTGGAGGAGCATTTAGGGTGAAGTTGAAATTTCTGTAGAAGCATTCTTTTTCTTTCACAAGTGTTTCTTCAACTGATGAGCAAAACTTATATCTACTAAGAAAGTAACGAGGGACCCAGTTTTTAGATGTGTAGAATTGAGAGAGAACTGGTGACTGCCCCACACAGTACAGAAAGAAAATTCACAGACCTACTGGGGGTAGTGAGGTTAATCTCCCCTTCCCACAACCTTCTCCTCTCTCCTTTTTATGGCTGAGTTGTCCAAGAAATATGTCTAGGTGCTGCCGGTCCAGGGGAAAGATGGCTATTGCCTTACCCTGCCTGGAGACACCAGAAGTGTGTGACCCAAATGGCCAACAGTAGTCACTGGTTGACAATAGGAAGGCAAGGTCAGCTTAGGGCTAAAAGGACCAGGGACTGAGCAGTAAAGAGCTGTTTCCAAAAGGACCTATAGGTGATGATGTGAGGTAGAACCCCTATTTGCTGAGACACCAAGGTCCTGGCACTTGCTTCCTTTTCCCCATTGAACTTCACTTACAAAGCATAAATTCAAAGACAACCTTATAAGAATTTCAAGACAGTGACTTCAAAGCATTAAACTCCAAACATGAGTTCTACTTAGTTTGGGGACCTATGGGACTATGCTGGTAGCATGCCCATAAAACCAGTCCTGGGTTGTTGAAGACTGGATAAAAGAAAATGAAAATTTGTGAGTGAAATGAGTATTTTCAATACAAGGAAATCTTATTTATAATTTATTAGGTGAAATAGAAAAGTTTGTTATGCCTTGTTCTGCAAGATAATTTTTTACTAGATAGAATTCCTAGAAAATTGTCACTCACTAAAAATAAAAATAAAACAAACAAAATAAAACAGGAACAGTAGCAGAATTATCAAGAGTCACATTGTAAAACAGCAGTATTTATAAATTCTCATAATGTAAAAGATAATTCTGAGAATTCACCATCTCAGTTAGTGACTCAAGTGCTGAACTTTCCTACCTTTAAGAATATGTTCTTCACCAGCATAAGAACAAATAAAGGACTGTAAAGAGAAATCTGTGAATAAAGATGTAGCTTGGGACTGTGGGCCATGACCAGGCCTTGAGAAATAGTCTCACAATTTTTACTTTTTCTTATCAAGCACCTGTTTTTCTATAAGTAGGGGGAAAATATAGTTTTTTACTGTTCTATTTTCAAAATGAAATGGGAACGTTCCCAGATTAAAGCAGGATGCTTATACTTCTAACCATGCAGAAAAATCTTGGAAAGGGTGGTTGTTAAGTCAACCAGTTGTTTTGTTTACAGAGGCTTTCCATAAAATGCAGTTATTCATAATACTTCTCATTGAAGCTGCAGTGATGTCCATGGCAACTTGCTTGCACAAAGCTCCTATTTAACAGAGGAGACACTGGAGAAAGAGAAAGCTCAAGTATGAGAAGGTAAGAGTAACTTCAAAATCCCAGAAGTCCATGGGAGCAGCACAGTGGCCAAAGAAGACAAAAGACCACATAGTGAGCTTTTGACATTATTACAGCAGCTCAGGAGTTCTTTATTATTCAAGCAAAAAGATTATTTTTCCCTGTCAATGATTAGTACAAGCCAGTGAAATAGCAGTTACACTGTGCTGTGTCTTGGTTCTCATAGAAGTTTTCTTTCCTCTGATGAATGACCAGTATAATGATTTGTGGTGTTATCTAAGAAAGTTAGGTCATAATTCCCATGGATGGTGCTCAACACAGCACCAGTCTAATGTCATCTCTCTGTACTCTTTTTTGTTAGCAGCAGAGAGACCCTCAACATTGGAGATTTGCAATGTAAAGGAAAAGATCGAATAGAGTTTACGATTCAGTTGGGATGTTGCCCATATGTCCATGTGTGATGATAGCATTCTCTCTTTCTACATGTGTCTTCGAAATGGATAAATAAATGCCACAGCACTGAGTTAGTGTGGGGTATGCCAATACCCTCTTGATGTTTAATTGCAGGGGAAGCATTCTCTGGAAATGAGCCAGGGTATCTTGTGAACTGAACAGTTTTCATTTAGTGCTGCCTCTGCCGCGCTGACACTGAGGTGCTATGATTTTCTTCACTGCTCCATACCCAAAAGCTGTGTGTAATTTTCTGCTCTGCCTGGTAAGGATGATTTAGCCATTATTATGTTTAGGTGATAGTTAATTTAATCACTCGTAATGTTAATGCACTACAATACATATGTTAATACTCATGGCACCCTGCTTAGGGGGCCTTTGGGTTATTTAATGTCAGCTTATTTCACCGGCACAGACAGGGCTCAGGAAGATTCACCTCCTTCAAACAAGCAGTCTGTGCTTCTTACTTCTTACAATGCTCCTGAGTGTGAGGCAGGTTATATTCATAGCGCTGCAGCAACACTAGAAGAAATGGTATTTTCCGGCACCTCTTCATATACATAGTTCTCCTCGACATGATTTGACAAACAAAGGATATAGTTACTTGATAGTATCAGTTTTAAGCCTACATTGAAGTCATTAGTCCCCTGCTGCACTGGTCATTCCAACTCCTTCCTTGGTATGCTTGCCAGCATAACAATTGTTATTCTATTGGAAATTATTATGGTCACTCAGATTGTTAACTCTGACCACAACATTGCCTACTTTTAATTATAGACCTTAGGAAAAGTTGTGGTTTATCTGAGATGGTGGTGTGGAGGTGCGGGTGGGTGGGGGGTGGTGTCTGGCTGGATTATCAATAGAATCACGGACTTCTACAATATTATATCTAGAAATTACTCTAGAAACAATCTCATTCAATTCATTTCATTCTTATCTACAAAGAGAGAGAAAGAGAGCGATTTGAGGGATGAGACATCTGAGGGTAGGTTGCTTGACAAGATCATTCAGCTAATTTGAGTCAGAAATGAAGGTAAACCAGATGTCCACAATTCATGTCCCATCGCTCCCTATGCTTTCTAGCGACCAGTTTTGCCAAAGCTATGACTGAGCTTTGCAGAAACCTTAAACCATAGGTCCAATGTCCTGAATCTCTTAGCCAGAGCTGAGATTCATTCTGCCACCAACCACTTAAGCAGCAAATATTGAGCACTTACAAAGTGCTAGATATCAGTCTTAACACCTAGGAAAACAGATGTGAGTCATATTGGGTCACTACATTCAGACAAATATCTGATAGGTTATATCTCTGGTACCTGAGGTGCAGATGGGACTGAAAGAAGTTGTACTTCTGAATAAAACTCTTTTGTTAAGAAGAATTAGATGGTACAGGGTAAAAACAGTTTTCAACGAGGTTAAACATGAAAATACAATTCAATCACTTTGGAGTACAATCTTCAAAATATATAAGTATTGTCAGGGCTCAGAACAATGCTACCCCAAATATGTCACCTTGGATGTCACTTTGTAACCTTTTCCTGACTGTCTTTTCTGAAACATGATCATAAAAAATTATCTGATCTATCACCTCTGAAAGAAGACTGTAAGACCTTCCTTTCAGAGGGATCCTGCCCTATAACAAGAGGCCAAGAAGAATTTGAACAAAAAGTCTTGCTAAGTTTCCCCAGTTTATTACAATCACATCATACATGTCCTTTTGCTCTCCAATCACATGTCTACAGGACTGTCCATAAAAATAGTTTTTCCTAAATCTTTGGGTTTTCATTTCTATAGACTACAAGTCATGTAAAACTTTGTTTAAAGAAATGTATTGTGCTTTTCTCATTAGACTAACTTTGCTGTAAGGATGTCAGCATGAACTTCGTAGTGGCTGAGGAAAAGATACCACTTTTTACCCTGCAGTATGCACATGAGATGACAACATAAACAAGTAGTTTTAAATACACAGTACAATTAAAACAAAGTATCCTTTTACTAGCAATGAACTGTGCGGATAAGTGCATTTAGCAGATATGTAGGAATAGAAGACAAGCACAATGGAAGTGGCACAATGGAATTAATCATTTCTTCTCTAATTTATTGGAATTGCTTCCTGCAGGAGATGAGATTTCAAGACCTGTTTGAGTGATAAATAAAAGGGAATTTGTCAGAGAGGATCAGAAATTTTGTGAGAGACAGCAATTTGCCCAAGGTCACTTAACTAGCCAGTGTCAGAGTAGGGAATTAAACACATTGAAAAGAAATGAATGTTTCTATAGTGACTCTCTTATAAGAGCACCTTCAAGCTGATGTCAAGAATTTTCTCCAGGAGGTAGATGAGAATTACAGTGACCTTCATGAAATAGCACATTGTGTCTCAGAGAAAAGAGTCTCAGATTTTTCAGCTGAGAAACCTGGGTTCTAAGGGCAGATCTAAACCTACTTTCTGTATTATCCATGAAAATGCTCTCCAAATCTCTATTGAACATAGAGCAAGACAAAACTCTCTCTCCATAAAAGATAAAAGGTTGCTTTATTCAACCTTTCATCTGAAGAGTATTATCTGCATTTTCCTCTTGAAAATAAGAGTAATAAATGAATGCAAACATTCACAGCTGATTTCTGTCAAAAATCTCTCCCAACTAATTAACCTGGGTAAGAATGGAGCAAAGCAAGCAGCTGGGCTGATCACAGAAATGCCAAGTCGAAGGGAAATGTCTTTCAATTAGTCATATCATCTGAACCTGCAAATTTATTTTCCTTATGATCATATCTCTGCTTTTCCCTGAACACCCTGTCTTCTCCCAGTCCCTGGCCATTTTCTTAGTTGCTTGGTTTTCTTCCTAGAGAGCACATTTGTCAGAATTTTTATATTTTTTTCCCTACTCTCTTCCACCTCTGGAGTGAAAGCTTTGTGAAGGCCTAAGTTCTACTTTGTTCACTGCTGTGATCATAGCATCTAGAACTGGATCTAGCAAACAGGTAACATTCAGTAAAATATTTGCTAAATAAATATATGCCCAAGAAATGCCATACAATGTTATAAGAAATGTTTTTCTATATTTCCAAACAACAATGAAAATCTCAGAAAGCCTAAAATGATTGAATAAAAACTGAGGGTAATCAAATGTTTTTCATAACACAATGCTTTACCAATAGTGTGGGTGTTAGTCACTAGATATGACGTGTTACTTATTGTGAACAGTATCTTCTGATATGTGTGATACACAAGATTCAACCTGAAGAGTATATGTGGAAGCTTCACTTGAAATACTAATGGTTTGGAAATTATGTATTGAGAATCATTGAAAGAAGTTACTTAAAACAATCTATTTTTAAATTTATATTTATTGTGTATTTTTAAACATTTTAAGATATTTGATAGACAAATACAAATTGTGTATATTTAAGATGTACAAGGTGATGATTTGATATTTGTCTACATTGTCTACTGATTTCCAGAGTCAAATTAACACATGCATCATCACCATAGTTGCCGTGTGGGGCGGGGGGCGGTGAAGGGTGAGGACACTTAATATCTTTCTTACAAATTTCAAGTAGGCAATGCAGTATTATTAACTATATTCATTGTGCTATACATCAGATCCCCAGAACTTATTTGTACTCTTTGACTAACATCTCCCCATTCACTTATCCCCTAGTCCCTGGCAATCACCATTCTATTCTACTTCTATGAATTTGACTTAGATCCCACATATACATGAATTATCTTTTGCAGTATTTGTCTTTCTGTGTCCAGCTAATTTCACTGTTTTAAGGATCACTAATAGAGGTTACTTAAAACATTCCATACATAAAGACGTCCAGATGAAAAGTAGTAGAATTCCTTAGAAGACAGAGTTAATACAGGAATGGTCATAGATCTTGGAGTCAGTCTTGGGATTTGGATCTTAGATCTGCTGCTCACTGAGACCATGACCTTGGCTAATTTATACATACTGAGGTTCTGTTTCCTTCTCATTAAATTGGATAAAATAATATCCATCTTTAGCAATGTTGTGAACATTATAAGTACTATCAGAATTATATTCAAATATTATTTATGTATGTTAATGAAATAATGTAAAGTCTGAGGCATTGCAAACCATGAGCAAATGCTTGCTGTTGCCCATTCCACCCCACATCCCATCAACTTCTCTGGAAATCCTCTGCCACGCAGCCCCCACTGCCTGAATGCTAATTGTATCGATATATTCACAGTGTTTGCAGAATCTTTTTTCCAAGTTTTAATGAAAATGAATTTTGGAAGACAAGACTTAGATCACTTGACTAATCAGTTGTTGATCATGCAGCATTTTATCTATATGTTTCCAGACCTTTCCACTGTCTCGGATGTGCTTTTGTGATTTGTGTGTCTGCACTGTTTCTCCTACAAGATCATGCGTGCCTGCAGGGTAGGATGTGAGCACTTTCATCACTGTATGCCCTGAAGAATCTTAGTGCCCTTCACATTGTTAGTACTTGAAAGGTTTTTTAATGACTAAAAATGGATTTGATGAGGCTCTCATAGGCATATGTGATATGTTTACCACATATATTGTGTGTATTTAATTGGTACACAGAATATAATTTTAATTTTATAATTTTAAAATTTTATAAGTATAATAATAGTATACTCTTATTCTGTAAAATAATTTTGAGTGCAAATACAAGTTTTTGTGGCTTTTCCATCTTAGTACCTTATTACTAATGAGGTTGGGCATCTTTTCTTGGAGTTACAGAACTTTTTTCCCAATTGTATGAATAGGCATCTTTAGCATTTTGTTTGTAGAAATGTTTATTTGAAGAAAATCTTGACATGTTTTTGTTGCTTTATTTTTGTTGTTATATGTACTAAAAATTCCTAATCAGTAGCTTGTCATTTCATGTTAAGGTGATTTTTTTTTTTTTTTTGAGTTGGAGTCTCACTCTGTCGCCCAGATTGGAGTGCAGTGGCCGCTCCCCGGCCACAGCAGCCTCGACCTGCTGGGCTCCGGCAATCCTTCCGCCTCAGCCTTCCAAGTAGCCGGAATTACAGGAATGCGCTACCACGCCCAGCTAATTTTTTGATTTATTGTAGAGATGAGGTCTTGCTGCCCAGGCGGGTCTCGAACCCGCGGGCTCAGGCAATCCACTCACCTCAGCCTCCCAAAGGCGCGGATTACAGGCTGAGCCACGGAGCCCGGCTATGGTGATTTTTTAAGAGGTATTTTTAAATTTTAATGCTGACAAATTTGAAAGTCTTTAATTAACATTTGCTTTATTTTTTAACATATGTATCCAAACTTGGTCAGAGGTCTTAAAGTGTCACCTATATTTTCTTTAATATGTTAAAGATTTTTTGGTGTATGGTGTGAAATAGAATTTTGTTCACTTATTACAATTTGAATAACTAATTTTCTGGCACCAGTTTTTCAGTAGTTTACATTTCCTTCATGGATTTACATTAACACTTCTGAAATATATGGAATCTCTGTCTATGTGTGTGGCCCTATCTTGGGGTGTGTGTGTGTGTGTGTGTGTGTGTGTGTGTGTGTGTGTGTGTATGTGTGTGTGTGTGTGTGTCTATTCTTATGTAATTTCACCAACTTAATTGCCACAGATTGGCTTTAAATATTGACATCTGGTAATATGAGTCCCTCCCATGATTTTAATCTTCTGTTTCTTGTTTTAGTTTTGTTTGTTCATTTGTTTGCTTGTTTTATTTTGTTTTTTCTCAGTATGCAGTTCCTGGTGATTTTAAAAAATCAATTATAGATAGCAGAATATTTATAGTTTCAATTATTTTTACTCTATCACTTCTGGATGATTGTATTAAGATGTTTCCAATGCATCTTTATCACATTTCTCTTGGATCACTTTGATCTTCTTAATGGGCCAGGCAGTATGACTTGTGGGGCCCAGTATAAGGTGAAAATTTGGGACTCCTTAAGCCAAAAGCACTAAGAATTTTAACATGAGAGCAGAGCATCAAAACAAGTGCTTCTTACCCCTTCTAAATGCACAGGTGCCATTCTTATGGAGCCAGACCTGCCCAGCTGCTACAAGTGTTTGAGTCATTCCTCACTGTCTTCCCCATCAGTCAGTTTATTCTTTGTTTTTTTCTGAAGTTCCATGCAGCTCCAGAGTCACAGTCTGTTCTTATGATTCTTCTCCAATGTCCTGTTCTTCCTCAGATTTATATTTGCTGTTCACAGAGTTAATAACCAGTGCTCCACAGTGCCTGGGATAGCTCAGTTTTCCTATCTTCAAGTCCACATATCTTGGAAATAGTGGTGCTGGCGTAGTTGATAAACATGCTGCTGCTTACCTGTCAGAAATTATCTCCTAACACTGTTCATTCTGTGTAATTCCTTCGAAATTTTTGTATTCCATTGGCTATCTTTCTGTCCCTCATGCAATTCAGCTTGCTTTCTGACTCAAAGCCTTTGTACTTATAGTTCTTCTGCTTAGAAGAGTCTTAACCGGAACTGCATATGACCAGCTTCTCAACATCCAGATTTTGAACCAAATGTCACCTTCCTGAGAAGCTGCCTTGGTTATGTTGTCTAATTTAATCCATTTCAGTTATTCTCATTATATCATAGCTTTTTAAAAAACGTTGTCATAGCACGATCTGAAATTATAAAATGTATTCACTTGCTAAGTCAGTATGTGTCTCTGTCCACTTAGAATGAAAACTGCCATAGAGGAAAGCCATGCTTGCTTTGTTCATCTCCGTATTCCTTGCTCAGTTATTAGACATAATGAATATAAAGTGAATTGATTAATAAATCCTAGAGTTTTACTAAGTCGAGGGGATAGTCAAGAACCTTCTAGTGAAAGAGCATAATACACCAGACAGTGGAAATGAGTGTGACATGTAAAAAGAAAGTAAGGATGTTTCCAGAGCTTCAGTGTTGAAACTATTCATTTCCCAATTATATACTGAATTCCTTAAGGTCAGGGAACCAGTCTCACTCATCTTTATGTCCCCAGCACCTAGTATCGTATGCCACCTATGTTAGGTTTTTAATAAATAGTTGTTGGAATGAATTAACAGATTTCTTTTAAAGGTATAACATGTACTTGTGTCTCTATTTTTAAGCCCAGGAGAGATTTCTACTTTTTTTCTCTTATTAGAGGACAGTTCTTTTGTATTAATCGTTAGCAAGAAATTATGTTTGAAAGCAGGTCACCTGGGAACTGCAGTGTGAACAAGTTCCGGCCTTATTTTATCACCTGAGGCAGTGTCTAAACACATTTTTTCGACTGAGGCTATGACAGTGATTGGGGTGGAGACCAGGTAAGCCTAAAGGTGAACTTTGAATTCATTTTTCTTATAAGCTTACAAGATCAGTTATCTGGGACCTCATCATCAGATGTGTCACCACTACAGCTGAATGTGGAAGGCAGTGGCACTACCCTCAACCAATGAGGCACTCCTTCTAACTGCCTGTCTGAAAGTTCAAATGTGTCCAAAGGCTTCCTCAGCACTTCAAGGGACAGAGCCAGTGATCTAGATGTATTTATGTCAGACATGAGGTTTTAGTATGTGAAGTTTCACTTCCTTTGAGTAAGTATAAAAGGTCTAGATTGAGAATTAGAAGTAAGAAAAAATATTGTTTGCAAAGAAGAGACCAACAGATTTCAACAAATAGAAGTCAAATCCAGATCACAATAAAGACTCAGAGAGGCAAAAGTGAGGTGAATTTGGCAGCCCACAGAGTCTGAATCTGATAGGAAAGGATGATAGAGTCATTGTTTTTTTTCTTTGAAACATATAGTGGACATTATTTTAGAAAGTGAGTGTAGATCAGCCTTTATTCTAATGTTAAGCAGTGATTCATTTAACACTGCAATCTTCAAGATAGAAGTTGAAATCTCTGATCTCAAAGACTTTGCTATATGGTAGGCAAGGTCTGGCAAGTATACTAGTAACTACAACACCTATGAAGAACAAGAAAAGGAATAAGAATGATAAGAAGAAAGGACAGACTTGGGCCACCTGAGTGGTATCACAAAACAAAACTCTGTTACAGGTGTTTGAGGTGAGAGAGACAAATAATTCCAAAAGAAGTGGTCAGTAAAGATATGAATGAGAAGATCCTTCTTGTTGAAAAACATTTAAAAATGGGGAAGATGGGGGAAAACGTAATAAGGAAGAAAAGTGTGACTACAAAAGAGAGAGCAGCAACAGGCAATGGGATAGGAGGTGGAGGAGGATGTGACACATGGGCCAGAGCACTGAACCACAACACAAGGATGATATATAAGAGTATTGGGTATATGTAGCAGGCCTTTTATCATTAGACCTTAAGGAAGCCCCTTTAAGAATAAGGTACTTGAAGGAGTGCTTTAGAAAAATTTATTTAGTTGCAATGGGCAGGAGATAATTCAATTGAGAAGGAAAAGAAAGAAAGAAAGCCATGAGGAGACTATTGAAAATATCTGGAATCAATTGGACTTTAAGATAAAAAATTATGAATAAGGCATTACAAAATCTAAAACAAGTAATAAAAGCAAAGAAAGAACATGTGAGAAAGAGTTCAGAAAAAGTCAAGATTTAGATTGGGGATGATTAGAAAAAAATAGATGCAACAAATCCTCATTTAGAGAAAAGGTTTTTTTAAAATTTTATTATTTATTTATTTTATTTCTTTTTAAAATCAGTGTGTGCCATGCACTTACTTTGTATAAAGTTCTGAATTGTAATGGTAATATAATAATAAAAAGATATGATTCCTACAAGTTTTTAATAATCTAGTGGAGATCAACAAATAAGTCCCATAGAGTGTAGAATTATAAGCGCTAGAATAAAAAGATGTACAGAATGCAATGGAAACACAGAAGAGGAATATTTAATCAAGAGTATAAATCTGTGAAGGCTTCTCAGAGGAGATGTTGACTGATATAAATTTTATGTGAAAATTAAAATATATTTTTAAGAAGGTTAGAGGTGGGAGTAATATTCAGAGGATAAAACAGAAACTTACTGACACATAGAGATATGGAACAAGATTATACCTTTGGGAAACAAAGACATGTCTTCTCAATGAGTGGAGAAAAGGGAAAGAATGTATCTCTGATGGGAAATTCTAAAAAGCCAGTTTGCTGAATAAATGTGTTTTCCTAAAAGCTAGGGGAGCTGTTCCACTTAATGTAGGCCTTTTAGGTTGCAAGCTTTAGCAGAATACAAATATTGAAATGTCTGTCAGGTAAAAATAAGTGTATGACGCTTTTTAAAAAAAAATTGGGGGTTGTCAATTTATGCCAGAAGTTACACAAAATAAATCATTACTAAGGCTTAGAAATAGAATACATAGAAAGAGATTATGGGGCATAAAGAAAAAGTCTTAGAAAATAATCTTGAAAATGCATGTATTTAGAAAATAGTGACTAGATTTGATTGAAAATTAGATTGAAGAAAAATCAAGAAATAAGGCTTCAGAAAGAAAGGAAATGTTTCAAGAATGAAGGGATATTCAACATGGTCAAACAATGTAGAGAAGCAGCTGACATATTATAATAAAATATTTTGAAACAGTTAATGTCAATTAAAATATATAAGAACCATGAAGAGGTCATTGGATTGGATAGTTTGGAGGTTATTGATGACATGAAAAAATGGTTTCAGTGGATAAACATGAGGGAAAATCAGTTGTAACATGTTAAGAAATAGGTTAATTGGGAGGAAAGATAAACCAATGTGTATAGGCTACTTTTTGATTACATATAATAGCAATAAGAGCAAAGCCAGGAAATACCTAGCATATGTTTAAGGTGGAGAATTATCTTCTCATGATTAGACAGAGGCACAGTAAACATTGGAGAGTGAGCAAGCAGGGGTATTAGAAAAACAGAGGATAATCAAATAATCATGGCCCAGAGGAAGGTTGAAAAAAAGTAAAAGTTATCTTTGTTTTCTACAAGAAAAAAATAACACATGAAGGTAGACCAATTTTTTGTACTGTGGTACAACACAATATGAAATCTACATCTGAACAAACTTTTAAGTGCACAATAAGATATTGCTAACTATAGGCACAATGTTATACAGTAGGTCTCTAGAACTTATTTATTTCGCGTAACTTAAACTTTATATCTATTGAGCAACAACTCCCTACTTTTTTCATACTTAAACCTGGCAGCCACCCTTCTGCTCTCAGTTCTTATGACTTTTTAGATATCTCATTTAAGTGGAATCATGCAGTATATTTACCATTCGTCACTGGCTTGTTTCACTCAGCATAACGTCCTCCATGTTCATTTATGTTGCTGCATATGGCAAGATTTTCTTCTTTTTAAAGGCTCAGTCATAATGTTAAATTGTATGCATATGCCACATGTTTCTTATTCCTTCATCTTGTGATGGATATTTAGTTGTTTTCATATCTTAGCTACTGTGAGTACTGCCTCAATGAACATGGAAATACATATATTTCTGAAAGGTTCTCATTTTACTACTTTGAATATACACTCCCAGTGAGATTGTTGGATCATACGGTAATTCTATTTTGACTTTTTTTGATGCACTGTCATACTATTTTTCATAGTGGTTGCACCATTTTACAGTCCTACAAACAATGGAAAAATGTTTCAATTTCTCCACCTCTTCACTAATACTTGTTACTAGCTATCTTTTTTTTTTCTTATTATTATTACTATGGTAGCCATCCTAACTTGTGAAAGGTGATATCTCATTGTGATTTTGATCTTGTTTTCCCTCATAATTAGTGATGCTGAGCATTTTCATGTATGTTGGCAATTTGATGTGGTCTTTGGAGAACTGTCTCTTTATTTGCCTATTTTTAAATTGTGTTGTTTGTTTTATTGCCATTGAGCTGTAGAAGTTTATTGTATATTTGGATATCAATCCTTCTTCAGATACATGTTTTGCAAATATTTTCTTTCATTCTATAGGTTGCCTTCTTACCCTGTTGGCTGTTCTATTTTCTGTGAAAAGCTTTGTAATTTAATGTAGTTCCACTTGTCTGATTTTGCAATTTTTAAATGTGCTTTTGGTGTTATACTCATGAAAACATTGCCAAGCTTGATGCAAAAAATCCTCAACAAAATACTAGCAAACTGAATTCAATAGTACATAAAAAGATCATATACTGTGACCAGCAGAATATATCCCTGAGTTGCAGAAATGGTTCAACATATGCAAATCAGTTAGTGTTATACAGCACATTAACAAATTGAACAACACAAATCACATGATTATTTTAAATAGATACAGAAAATAATGACAAAATTCAACACATTTTGATAATTAAAAACTCTCGGCAAATTAGGTATAGAAGGAAAGTACCTCAACTCAATGTCTATATATGAAAATTCCTTAGCTAACATTCTACTCAACAGTGAAAAACTGTTAAAGTTCAGATTTATTTGTCACTATACAATGCATCCATGTAACCAAAAATTAATTGTAACCTCTGAAGTCATGGAAATTTTTTTTAAATGGTGAAAAGCTAAAAGATTTTCCTTTAAAATCAAGACCAAGTCAAGGATAACCTTTGTTATCACATCTGTTCAACATACTACTGAAAGGTTTAGCTTGTGCAAATAGGCAAGAAAACAAAAGAAATTCAAATCAGAAATAAAGAAATATAATTGCTTCTGTTTGAAGATGACAAAAGCTTATATGTAGAAATTTCTAAAGACTCCACAAAAAATCTTTTAGATCCAATAACAAATACAGTAAACTTTCAGGATATAAAAATCAACATGCAAAATCAGTTGTATTTCTAAGTAATAGAAATTATCTAAAATTAATACAAATAATGAATTATCTAAAAATTAAATTAATAAAAATTCATTTACAGTAGCATAAAAATAAAATTACTTATAAATTTAAGGAGGGAAAATACTTGTATACTGAAAACTACAAATTACTGATGAGAAAAATTTAAAAAGAAAAATAAATGGAAAAGCATCCATATTCAAAGGAGGAAATAGTTAATATTTTTAAAATATTCATGCTACACCAAGGGACCCACAGAACTAATGCCATTCCTAGTAAAATCTCAGTGGCATTTTTTTTACAGAAATAAAAAGAATACAGTTTTAAAATTCATATGGAACTAAAAGACCCTGAGTAACCAAAGCAATCTTGAGAAAGAAGTAAGTTGGAGGCATCACACATTCTGATTCCGAAACTATAGTGATTAAAACAGTATGGTAATTGCATTAAAACAGGCATGAAGACCAATGAAACAGAATAGAAAGTCCAGCAATAAATCTAGGCATATTTAGTCAACTGATTTTGACAAGGGTTCCAAGGATATACAATTGGGGAAAGAACAGTCTCTTCAGCAAAAGGTGTTGGGAAACTGTCTATCCACATACAAAAGAATGAAATTGAATCCTTGTCTTATAACACACACAGCAAATCAACTCAAAATAATCAAGACCGGTACCTTTAAGCTCTTAGAAATAGACTAGTTTTTTAAATGGTGGATTTTGTTTAATTTCAGAGTTTTGAAAAGTTGAAAAACATAAAAGTGTCTCCAAATTTCCTAAGAAGATTGACAGAATTTGGTGATAGTTGTAAAGTACAGGGGTAAAAGAAATGCTGAAGAGACAGCCCTCAGTTTGGCTTGACAACTACAAAAAGGAATGTTGTTTTCTTCAGATAGATAGCAAGAAAGTTTGGCCAGGTTTGGAAAGATAAAGATTCTGTTCTGAGTATGATATATTTTAGAACTCTCTGGAGATATGGAATAAGTATTTAGCTATGTGGCTCTGAAGCTCAGGAGACAGATCTAATTTAGAGGACACCTATCTGGGTATTATTCATTCATGTATTCAACCAATATATATTGAGTGCTTCTATGTGATAGTAAGTGTTTTGGACAGAAAAATTACTTACCCTTGGGGAGATTACATTCTAGTGCCATAGAAGGAAAGAAACTCACCCTCAAAAAATGTGTATCCAAAGAAGGAAACCTGAACAGAACATTGTTGGACTTTAGAAGACAGCCAAGGAAGCATAGTCAAGTCACTTCAGTCAAGCTTAGAAGACCTGGGGAAAATATTTTGTCTTTTTGTTGGTGAGAATCTGTGACTGGAAATAGCTAACTGACATGTCATGTAAGATAAAGATTTTAAAAATTAAATATATTTAATAATAAAAATTGTGTGTTTGTGTGTGTGTGTGTGTGTGTGTGTGTGTGTGTGTGTGTGTTTCTGGACCTTCACACCTTCACATAAAGGATTTTAGTGGTAAGATAGGAAAAAGAAGCCATGCTACAAATTGGTAGAGTTGTGAGAAGAGAATGAAATTGTGGCAATAAGTTGTTATAGAAAGAGGAGATTTAAGGATATTGAAAATGTAAATGATATTCCAATAGTAGTGTCACTCATGTGTTGTTTTTTTTTTTTTGAGTCGGAGTCTTACTCTGTTGCCCAGCCTGAAGTGCAGTGGCACGCTCACAGCTACCCCAGCCTCGACTTACTGGACTCAGGCTATCCTTCAACTCAGCCTTCCAAGTAGCTGGAAACACAAGCCTGTGCCACCACGCCTGGCTAATTTTTTGATTTATTGTAGAGATGAGGTCTTGCCATGCTGCTCAGGCTGCAATCAAACCCATGAGTCAGGTAATCCTCTTGCCTCTGCCTCCCAAAGTGCTGGGATTATGGGCGTGAGCCTCTACACCTGGGCTTTTTTTTTTTTTTTTTTAATATTGAAACACTTGATCAGAAAAAAACATGTATATATGTCTCGTATTTTTTCCTTTGATAACAAGATTGAGTTTTAAAAAGTTCCATAAGTGGCATAGTGGTATGCCACAATTATGAATCAAGTCTACATGGAGGTTCTCTGAATATACATTATCCTTCATTGGTTCCTTATATACACTGCTATCATCACTGAACATTAAAAAGAAAAGGTTAAAAGATATCATTAAACCCATTCAGCTTGAATTACAACTACTGGAGTTCACTGAGCTTCAATTACAATGACCAACATTCGTTTTCTAATCCAACATCTACCTGCTTCAGGCATGTATATGCCACTGGGTAGGGGTAGTCACTCCATGCTGTTAGATCATGAAATAAATTATTTTGTTTTATTTTGATTTCCATTTTGTTGTGTTTTTGTTATTGTGTGTTTTTCTAGAGAATTTCCAGACGGCTGCTCTTTAGGGCTTAGGTTAATGAACTACTACTATTGGCCTATAGACAATGATTGAATACCAGAAGTATAGAGCTTCTTGGAATCTATCTAATTTCAAAGATAGTATGTGTTGTTATATATGCATTTGAATCTCTCTAGTTAATTCTCTTTAGTGCTTTGATGTTGGGGAGTTTATGCAAATATCATTTTATTCACTTGAGAAATAGCGATATAATTATATAGTATATTTATATTGCTCAAAGGTTTGTTATAAGGCTAAATGTAATAATGCAAGGGAAAAAAAGCATTTACAGAAGTGTAGCTATTAGCATATATCACCTAGTCATGAATGTTCATACAATATAAAGGAAACAAAACCACTTGCTTCCTTTTATATTTCAAATGCTAAAAATAGCTAAAAGACTGAAAATCATGTAGTGTTTTCTTAAAAACATAGAATTTAATTCTAATTGTACAAGAATAAAAAATACAGGAGTAGTAAGGAATAAAAAGCAAAAGAAGCAAGGTCAAATGGAATAAAAAATAATTCTGTCAGGCAGATATGTAAATAACTTTATTTTCTATCTGCTCTAATTAGAGTGCTTGTGTATAAATGAGATGTACAAGAAATAATTTCCAAACACTCTTTCTTTGTTTAAGTGATGAAAAATTAAGCTGTCTGATTGGCTACTTTAAAAGGGAGGGGAAAGCCGAAGAAGAAAAATGTCCATTTTCATTCTGGATTAATGATTCACTATCCAAGTGTGAAATTAGATAAATACACACTCTTTCATGCAGAGCTAACATTTTGAAATGCCCAGGGACTTTTTTTTTTTTTTTTACAGTGTCGCATTCACACAGTATCTCTGTTTTTTCTTTCTCCTCATTTCCCATAATTTGCAGAATGGTGTCAAAATGTTTGCCACTAAAACAGAAAGAAAAGAGGTTTTATCATTCACCGGAAACATACTGAAAGTCACTCACAAAGTTCTCGGTTTCCTTGATAAGGCAGAAGAAAAACAAAAATTTGCTTTTGTGCAAAGCTAGAGGCCTTCTGTTTTTTGTGATCATGGAAACAGGTCTTATACAAGCCTCTCTTAAGAGAAAGATGGCATTCTTATCCACTGATTCATCTTTCCTACTTTTTTCCAGCATTATCTGTGGAAATTACAGCAACTGATTAAAAAACATTACCTTAGGGAAATGGTGAACACTGGGCTCTCTTAAAAGTGTTTTTAATATTGACTATATTTGTTTATGAAAAAATTGTCATAGAAGACAGCAGTATAATTAAGTGCCTATTTTTATGCACATTTACTATAATTTGTTTAATCAAAGAACTTTTAATTGATTGCACAGTTTTGATAAGAACAAGGAAGCTCTGCCACATTGAAGACCTCAGAGCAGAGTAAATGAGCAAAGAAAATGTCAAACCAATCATGCACCAGAAGCATACTTTGTTTTTGCTATGTAGGGGTTTGATGCTGCTGCTGGACATTCTCCTACCCCAGGAGAAAGAGAAAGATGCAGCAATCCCAGAATACGTAGACACTTCATCAGGGTAAACAAAAAAATTTCTATCAAGGCCACAACTTTATCTGGTTTGTACAGCAGCCTTCTAGTTCACATTATGCAGTGACACAAAATCCTATGTGTTTAATCTAAGAAAAGAGGGTGAATTATTCGTACCCTGGATACAGAATCAAATCCTGTGAGATCTGCTGGAATTCAATAATAAACATTTACAGACCTTGCTGATTCAATATTCAATTTGACACATTTGGATAAAGCCAACATCTCCCAGCTGTTTCCCTACAAGGTGGCTAGGAAGCAAAGTAGCACTGGAGAAGTCCCAACAAAAAGGCTGACATTTTAACAAATTTGAAGGGGCACATTTGATGACCCAGAAAATGCCATTCCAGCAAATGCAAGAATAGATATCTCCAGGTCAGAGGGAGTATTCTGGCATCTGGAGAGCACACAGGTACAATTGGTCTCCCCTGCCTTTTCAACCGGGGAAATACCCTGGGAAGCAGTCCAACATGGTTGAAAAGGTGGGTAGAAAACCTTGTTTTTTTATAGCTCGCCATTTTAAAAAGTCAAAATGAATCACTTTTTGGATTTTTTACTTCCAAGAAGGAATTTTTCTCAAGAGAAAGCTGTCAGCTCATGTATTATATTTCAAAGGTCTGGGAAAGTACATGTTTGTCTGGACCTTTGTTCTCATCAGGACTGGTGTGAATGCCATAATTTTCATTTTTCCTCTGGGAAATAAAGAGGGTGAGGAATAATAAATAAAGTGACATTAAGTTATTCTCTGAGTTGCTATCAGATTATATTCCTGTTTCCATCCTTGTGACTAGCCTAGCATGCCCTTTAAATTCAAATACACACACTTCTAATCATAATCATCTTAAGAGCTACATGATTGAAATTTCACATCTCAAAAGCTTCTTCTCTGCCTCTGACAAACACACTTAGATCAAGGAAAAGTCAGGGCCTCATTCAAACCAACTGGTAAAAAAATAGACCTATTACCATCTTCTTTAAAGGCAAACTTCTAGATAAAGTATCAGATAGCGAAGTTGACTCTTCCTCTGAAGGTTACTCTTTCCTCATTTTTTCCTTCTTCTCTGTGGTTGAATGACAGTATCAGTTCCCTGTTCAGAGAACAACATAGGATAGTTCACAGCATTTAGTGCTCATATCCTGAAGCAGAAAGAGTAGTGAGGAGCGGCTGACAGAGATATTTCACTCTCAGTAATGAACTCTAGTCATACCTTATGCCAAACAGAAATTCATATAGCCTCTGGGTTCCTATGATAACTTGATAACTATTATTTCCATGCTGTGGAAAATAGCTAGCAGAAGAGTTGTTATACAACGAAACGATTGAATATATTTCAAAATATCAGTCTAGCAGTGTGTTAGTTTTGTTTTTGGGGTGAGTCAAATATTATTGAAGATGTCCCTGCTCTTCTCTATTAAGTTTTATTTTAATACCAGCAGAAAATATGTATTTATGCAGAAATCATACATATCACTATTTGTCACCATAAATCATTTGCAGTGCTAAACTCAACCTAGAGAGGAAAATAAGGACATATAATATATTTCACTGCAGAACTGTTCAACTTGCAAAATATCTACCTGGAAATGTTTAGCAATTTTTTAAAAGAACACTTTTTGCCCATTTGGTTAAAATACTGTATTTGTTTGGATATTAATTGCAGTCAAATCATGTCAAAATCACTTATCTACATATAGTTCACCAGATATTAAAGTTCATATAGTGAAGAATTGTCCTGACATTGGACTAAATGACTAAACAACTGCATATTTTCCCAGTGTTAATATGGGCAGCTGTTAAATTCCACTCTCTGATGTCTTACATTTTTTAAATAAATAAAAACATCATAAGTTAAGATTTCTGAATTCTTTTGCTTGGATGTTTTGGCTTTTTGGTCACTGACCAATTTTTCGCTATTAGCAAAATGTTGGATGTTAAAAAGTATATTCATTCACCTTAAAAAAGAAAAGCGACTGTTGGTTGTCTAGTCTAATACATAGCCTCCGTCTTATAGGTCACTTTCCAAAAATTATCTCACTCATCTGATGGACTTTTTCCCCAGCCCATTCCTCTGTTGATGCTTTTGTGGTTCATTTTTTCTTTTATCTCCAAAAAGAAGAAATCTCATTTTTCACTTTTCTCTAGCCCTGAATAAGTATGTGTGTGTGTGTGTGTGTGTGTATGTGTGTTTTTTATGTCAGTTCTGCCAAAGACAAAAGATTAGGAGGAAAGGTAAGAATTATCTCTATATATTTCAATAGCAATATCTCTCTTTCCTCAGAGTGAGGAATCTTATATGACTGATATACTCCAGAAAAAAATTTAACTTTCTACAGAATAAAATTTTGCTGTCAAATACTTGCTTGGGTATTATAGAACACTAATTCAAGCTTACTGAGCATAGGATTAACCTTGGGACTTGTAAAATTCTGGTCCCCAGACCATATTTTGAGTAGCAAAGTGACAGACAGGATGCATTCCTTAAATTTTGTAATTTATTCTTACATTTCAAAATTATGTAGTAATCCAATTGTATAGAGTCCCATAAAGTGTTCTGTGAAATACTAGTTTTATTTCGTTAAAAAAAAAAAAAAAAAGAGAGAGATATGGTCACAAAATTTTAGGCAATGGTCACTCTTTTTTTCTCTTCGAGAGTTTAAATGCAATATCAGCATTCTGAAAGGTATAAGAAGTCCTAGTAAAAGAAGTTTCTTTATATGTGCTTAATATCATGTTTTCTGCACTTATTTGATAAACACATTTTTAACTGTAACATTTTATGAAAGTAAAAAAGCAATTTTCAATGTGACTTATTTTAGAAATTCTGTTTAGACACCATTATTTATTTTTGCATTATTTTGTTTCTAAATTCTTTAGCCGATGAGGTAACCAGAGACAATGCAGAACATGTTGTAGAAAACAAACAAACAAACAAAAAACCAATATAGGACTTAGATGCTGAGTTTGAACTGTACTTTGGGAACCAAGGCAAGAGTCCCTGTTGCTAAGGTTGGCATGGAGAATGTGAATATAGCCAGCTGGGAAACAAGCCTTTTAACCAAAAACATGGTATTTCTCCACTTTCTTACCATGACTGAGAAAGACTGCCACCAAAAACTATCTGCCTACACTTCTTGAAACTGGGTAAGGTCTCAAACTTGTATTTTGTATGATTTGGAAAAAATCAAAAGTAGGAATTTAAGATGTAATAATTTTGTGCATTAAATATTTTGGAAGAGTTCATGTCTGTGACATCTAAAACACATGTGTGAAGCCAAGTCTCCATTAAAGACAATAATAAAACTAATTTTAGAACAGGCTGAAAAAAAAGAAAACTAGAAAGAGGCTTAACAATGGAATACTTACAAAGAGCTGAGACATAACAGAACAATTACAAGTAGACAAGTTTCAAAAAGGAGAGTGCAAAGTAAGGGGTCCTGACACCAACAAAAAATATGATTCACAAACTCTCATCCTCCTTTCATGTTCCACCCACTATGTTTGGTTTAATGAACTTTTATCTTCAGTCTATTCCTGAAAGTTGATCTAGATCAAAGAGTCACCAAATCTCAAATTTGTAGAATTTTGCATCATTTGAGAATCTGCTGCTTTACCCATGAAACAGTTTTAGTAGAGGCACATCATTAAAAACAATAGTGAAAAATATTATTAATGAAACTACACCGGAATTCTCGAAGTTGTACCTAGTATTGACATTGGCCTATCTTTATTATTATCATTATTCCACAGAAACCATTATTACAAAATATAGCATTTTTAGTACATAAGAAATGATAAAATTAGTTTTGATACCTACCGAGCATTTAGAAGTTCAATTCTTTTTAAATTTATTATTGAAAACCAGGTATAAAACAAAAGAAGAAAATTTCTATGTTAAAACAAACATTAAACATGTGGTGATTATTAAACTTGCTGTACTATTCACATCTAGATTTTGTAGAAATCTGAAAGGAAGAGTTAAAGTCAAAATAATAACAATGTTGTTAACAATCTAATAAATTTTATTATCTTTTCTTCTTGGCAAATAATAACCTTACTTAGCCTAATTAACTCTGATAGGTAATGATTCAAACATTCCAATATTATTCAAATCCTATAGATTCACATTTTCTGAGATCAAGATGCATGCATTCATTTTCAATACTTGACATTGTAATTTACTATTATATGATATTCTTTCCTATATTTTATGAAACCAGCATGGAAGATATTCATTAAGATAAAACATATTTCAAGAGAAACTCATTCAGGCCATATGGTAAGTTGTACCAAAGTTGCTTCCTTTAATATATATTTCATGTACACTTTAGTTTGATCTTTGGGAATGTTAACATTTGCATTCACTCAAGAAATACTTATGGCCAATTGTGTAACAGACAAGTGACTATTTTAAAAAACAAGATTTTTACTCTCAATCCTTTCCTTGAATTTACATACCTGTGTAAATAGGGGATGGGAAACAATGATGAGGAAGACAGTATAAAATAAAACTAAAGAATAAACAAAATACTTTCAAATAATGATAAATGTGACAAGAGAAATAATGATGTAAAAGTGAATGATTGAGTGGGGCCACTGCATGATTGAGTACGGTGTTACTGAAGAAAATAAACTGCAATCTGAATAGATCAATCATTAAAAGACAAAAAAAGAACATTCTACTTGGAATTTTATAGCAATTAAAGAGCTACTGTGAAGGAAGAGGTCTGATTTGAGGAAAAGAACTAAGACCATGGGATTGGAGCATAATTAGTGAGGGATAGGAAGGCTTGAGGAAAGGTTGTGAAGAGTGGGTAGCATTAAGGTAGAAGAGTTTGGGACTGATCTGCCCTGGTGGACAGACAATACAGATCCTTGTTGCCTGAACCAAGGGAGGGAGTGGACTGATCCTTCCACCCTGGTATCTCACAAACACCACCTTTGATGAACAACTACCAAGCTAATACGTGTAATCCTGATCCTTTATAACTCAGAGGTGCTAAATCTTGGCTTAAGGGTTATAACTGCTCCACATATTTGCTTCACTTGGCCAGTATAGTATTTTAGAAAATAAATTAAAATACCTTTCAGTTTTGAAAATTGAGAGAATTTACACAAAATTGTAGATTTGAGTTCATCTTGAAAAATCAGCTGGGTGCAGTGGCTCAGCACTTTGGGAGGCTGAGGCATGAGTACCCCTGAACCCAGGAATTCAAGACCAGCCTGGGCAACATACTGAGACCTTGTCTCTATAAAAACAAAACAAAAAGAAAAATCAGATAATCTGGAACATTCACTTTACTTTTTTCCATGATAATCATTCCTTTTAGATAGGAAAGTCACTTTTCATTTTGACACAATACCTCCTACTCCATACTGTCTCAATCCCATTATACTTCACTCATTTATGTTTCCTTCTTGTCCCTGTAAGCTCTGGATTTTCTCATCCTATGGAGAAACGCTGTGTGCTTGTCTGTGTCCAATTTTCATTTATTCAGAAGGATATCAGTTGTATCAAATTAGAGGCCATCTTACTTCTGTATGATCTCATCTCAACTCTGCAATGACCTCATTTTTAAATAAGTTCCCATTCTGAGGTACTCGACATCTTAGAATTATTGTGCTTACCTCATGACCATTTGCTATTATTTGGGGTTTACATTCAATCTAGATACATTAACTATAGTTGCTATTGGTTCAATAAGTACTGAACAATCAATTTATGATCATGCATGAATGTGTAACTCTCACAAGAATAATTCTAAAGCACCCTAACTAGTGTCTCCCAATGCCAAGTCTGGTGTGTCAGTCCTGAATAAGCCAAGCATTTGCTCTTCAGCAAATGAGAAACCTCAGTAGGCACAGAGATGACTTAAAGTATGCCTTACAAGCCCAATCAGAATTGCCTTTCCTTAGGACAAAGCAAAGTCAAAGTGAATGATTACGGGAAATACAGACCAGGGGTTGGGAGGGGGGAGGGTAAAACAGGCAAAGCCCAGAGGATTTTTAGGGCAGGGTGTTAATGCAGATTCATTGATTGTAACAAATGTACCACTGTAATAGTGGAGGGGGGTTCTGCATGTGTAGGTCAAAGAGTTATAAAAAAAAAACCAACTCTGTATTTACTGCTCAATTTTAATGTGAACCTAAAATAATTCTAAGAATTAAGTATTTTAAAATAAATAAATGCATACAAAGTTCAAAATTGGACATAAGTGTTTCAAGCATAAGAATACATAATTGTTTAGTGTTTGTCTTGGAGAAACAAACTATCAGACCAATGCATCGCTGTGTTATTTCATCTGAAGCAACATAAACAAACTTATCTTTGACTTTCCATGGAAATACACACATGCAGAATTGTACGTAGTCTATATGTATGGAAAAAGCAATGAACAGGAAATGGGGAGACCTGTGTTCCAGTCCTGACCTAGTCATAACTGCCATTATGGCCACAATACTTATCTCTCAACCTTTCTGGATCTCGGTTTACTCATCTAGGAATACAGTGCAGAGAGTAATCTTTATGGTATCTTAAAAGATTCACATTTAAATTTCATGGATACAAGCCCACAAGTTTAGTTACCAGTGTCATTATCAGTGCACGATTCTGGATGTATTCAATGAGGAAGGAGAATGGACACGCAGGTAGGGTAACAAGAGAAAATATGGTAGACAGCATGATCCACTTGCTACAGGGAAGAGGAGATTTAAGTCCAGAAGGACAGGGTTTAAATCTTAACTCTTCAACCTATAATGGATGTGACTTCTCAGTAACTAACTTAGGATTTCTGATAGTTTCCTTATCAATACAGTAGAGCTAGTAAAACCTACCTCACTGAGTTGTTATTAGGGCATATGAGAGAATCTAGGTAAAATACGTTTCAAATAATAATATAGTAGTTAATATTAATTGAATGCCTGAAATGTTATGTGATGAGTGCTGTTCTCAATGTTTTTTTAGTTTGTGAAGTTTCTCATTAAGCACATGAACCCAATAAAAAATAAACTATTGTTAGCCCATCAAACAGAAAAGAAAATTGAAAAACAGGTTATATACCTTGCCTAAGGCCACAAGGCTAGTAAGGGGAAGAATCAGGGATGGACTCTTATGATTCCAGTCTTTTTGTTTTGTTTTGTTTTGTTTTAGAGACCAGGTTTTACTCTGTCACTCAGGCTAAAGTGCAGTGGTAGGATCATAGTTCACTGTAACCTTGAACTCCTGGGCTCAAGTGATCCTTCTGCCTCAGTTTCACAAGTGATTGGGACTACAAGTACATGCCACCATGCCCAGTTATTATTATTATTATTATCTGTAGAGATGAGGCCTGGCTCTATTGCCCAGATTGGTCTTAAACTCATTTGTAAAATTATCCTCCAACCTCTACCTTCCAAAATATTGGGATTACAAGTATGAGCCACTGTGCCCAACTCCAGTCTATGTTTTTAACCAAGATGACGTGATTCCACTTCTCAGAGTTCTCTTACCTTTTTTTTTTTTTTTTTGCCCCATGTACTTTGGTCTGAATGCCGGTGCCCACCCAGTCACTTCTCCACCCCCAAAAATTCACTGTTGGAATCTAAATACAATGTGATAGAATTAAGAAGTGAAACATTTAGGAGGTGATTAAGTTATTAGGGTTCTGTCCTTATGAATAGGATAAGTACCCTTTAACAAGGGGCTTGAGGGAGTCTGTTTGTTCCTTTTGCTATGTGAGGACACAGTAACAAGGAGTCATCTTTGAAGCAGAGAGAGAAAGAACTGTCACCAGACTGAATCTGTTGGTGCCTTGATCTTAGACTTTTCAACCTCTAGAACTGTGAGCAATGCATTTTTGTTGTTTATAGATTATCCAGTCTAAGATATTTTGTTATTGCAGTAGGAATGAACTGAGGAACTATCCTTCCTAAAACAATGATTTAGGGAATTGATAGAACTTGTAAATTGCCAAGTACACATTTTACTATTATGATTAATTCTATCATATAAGATCTACTCTACACAATGCCTGCCTTGTGAAAAAGAAAATATTTTAGTGTATACGATACTATTTTATAAATTATTACTTCATTAGTATGAAATGTTTGTGAAGTCCTTGAAATAAGTGTTGCATAATAAGAAATATATTTGGTCATTGTCCCTGCTTCTTGGCACAGATCATCTAAAATTCCTGTAATTTCCTGTGACAGGAGTGTCTTTTGTTATTCATAATAAGTTCCTTTTGATCACATCTGAGTTTATGCTAATGAAGTAACTTAGGGTGGAGCCTCTGGCATCAGGATGGAGTTGGTCACCAGAAAGATCAATTATTATCATTATTACTATTATTATTATCAGTCCCACAAACTAACCTCCAGGAAAGGGAAGGAGGTGGAGATGGGTGGGTAGTTGGAGACTAAGGATTACAAAAACTCTTGAACAAGGAGATTTGATGAGCTTCTGGGTTAGTGAGCACATCAAGATTCTGGATGGTGGCACACCTTGAATATGCCCTTTCCCTACCTAATACCTTTCCCTAGACATCCATTCCATTTGGCTGTTCCTGAATTGTGTCATTTATAATAAACTAGCAAACATAAGAAAAATTTTCCTGGATTTTATGAGTAACTTTAGCAAATTTTTGAACCTTAGAAAGATGCTGTGGGAATTCCAGATTGATAGCTGATCACTCAGAAGTACCGGAACAACCTGGAACTTAAAACCGTCATCTGAAGTGGGGGTAATCTTGTGGGACTGAGACCTTAATCCATGGAGGTTATAGCACCTGTGGGTAGATAGTGACATAAGTGAATTAAATTGATGGATACCCAGTTGGTGTCCAGAAAATTTGAGAATTAGTTGTTAGAAAATGTCAATTGGAAAACACTCCAGAAAAATTAATGTGAGCATACTAGGTAATAACATTTTAGAGTGGGAAAGAATCCTGGTAATCAGCTAAATCCAACTATTACTAAATGTAGATGAGGAAACCAGGATAGAAACTGTAAAATGGCTTGTCCAGGTTTATATAACTAATAAAAAAGAATGATTTTCTTTCTCATACTTTCATCTTGTTAGTCTTAATATTTTCAGTTGAATAATCACTTATAAAAACTGACACATTCTCAGCCAGGAGCGGTAGCTCAGCCTGTAATCCCGCCTTTGGGAGGCTGAGGTGAGTGAATTGCCTGAGCCTGCAGGTTCTAGACCCGCCTGGGCAGCGAGACCTCATCTCTACAATAAATCAAAAAATCAGCTGGGCGCGGTAGTGCGCACCTGTAGTTCTGGCTACTCGGAAGGCTGAGGTAGAAGGATCGCCGGAGCCCAGCAGGTCGAGGTTGCAGTGGCCGGGAGCGGCCACTGCACTCCAGTCTGGGCGACAGAGTGAGACTTCAACTCAAAAAACAAAACAAAACAAAAAAACAAAAAACTGGCTGGGCTCGGTGGCTCAGCCTGTAATCCCGCGCTTTGGGAGGCTGAGGTGAGTGGATTGCCTGAGCCTGCAGGTTCTAGACCCGCCTGGGCAGCGAGACCTCATCTCTACAATAAATCAAAAAATCAGCTGGGCGCGGTAGTGCGCACCTGTAGTTCTGGCTACTCGGAAGGCTGAGGTAGAAGGATCGCCGGAGCCCAGCAGGTCGAGGTTGCAGTGGCCGGGAGCGGCCACTGCACTCCAGTCTGGGCGACAGAGTGAGACTTCAACTCAAAAAACAAAACAAAACAAAAAAACAAAAAACTGGCTGGGCTCGGTGGCTCAGCCTGTAATCCCGCGCTTTGGGAGGCTGAGGTGAGTGGATTGCCTGAGCCTGCAGGTTCTAGACCCGCCTGGGCAGCGAGACCTCATCTCTACAATAAATCAAAAAATCAGCTGGGCGCGGTAGTGCGCACCTGTAGTTCTGGCTACTCGGAAGGCTGAGGTAGAAGGATCGCCGGAGCCCAGCAGGTCGAGGTTGCAGTGGCCGGGAGCGGCCACTGCACTCCAGTCTGGGCGACAGAGTGAGACTTCAACTCAAAAAACAAAACAAAACAAAAAAACAAAAAACTGGCTGGGCTCGGTGGCTCAGCCTGTAATCCCGCGCTTTGGGAGGCTGAGGTGAGTGGATTGCCTGAGCCTGCAGGTTCTAGACCCGCCTGGGCAGCGAGACCTCATCTCTACAATAAATCAAAAAATCAGCTGGGCGCGGTAGTGCGCACCTGTAGTTCTGGCTACTCGGAAGGCTGAGGTAGAAGGATCGCCGGAGCCCAGCAGGTCGAGGTTGCAGTGGCCGGGAGCGGCCACTGCACTCCAGTCTGGGCGACAGAGTGAGACTTCAACTCAAAAAACAAAACAAAACAAAAAAACAAAAAACTGGCTGGGCTCGGTGGCTCAGCCTGTAATCCCGCGCTTTGGGAGGCTGAGGTGAGTGGATTGCCTGAGCCTGCAGGTTCTAGACCCGCCTGGGCAGCGAGACCTCATCTCTACAATAAATCAAAAAATCAGCTGGGCGCGGTAGTGCGCACCTGTAGTTCTGGCTACTCGGAAGGCTGAGGTAGAAGGATCGCCGGAGCCCAGCAGGTCGAGGTTGCAGTGGCCGGGAGCGGCCACTGCACTCCAGTCTGGGCGACAGAGTGAGACTCCAACTCAAAAACAAAAAAACAAAAAACTGACACATTCTCAAACTGTACTATGTATAACAGAGAAATTATTCAACAAGTCGAGATCATACACCTTTAGTATATTAAAAAAGAAGAGGTTGCAGCATTCTTTGGCTAACAAAAGAATCCATTCTTCCCACATCTGCCATGTTATAATGATGATGAATTCAATGGCAATGTTCATTCTGTAATAGGTTTAAAAACACAGATAACTAGCACCATGATTGTTTTATGCTTCAATTAATATTTTTGCATGTATTTTATTTCTCTGTGACTTTCGTTAGCTCAACATCTCTAAGAGTTGTTTGAATGTGAATATTTATTGAGTACTTAAATTCAGGACTGTTACTGTTTCTATCCCTGTTACCTTGTTTGTTCTTAAGTCACAAGTCTAATACTGCAGGTTTTTATTTAATCAATAATGTGTCCATTTTCTAAGTGCTTTAAACATAAAATCATAAAGATGTACGTTTTCCAGGCTGACCTTGTAGTGGCCGAATGTTCAATCCGAGAGACCACCAAGAGCCACTTCTGATGAAAGTTCAAGAGGGTCTTTATTTGCAAGCTCGAGCCTGGACCTCTGTTGACAACCGATGCCGCGGAGTACACCCAGAGGCCCTGACATCTTTAAGCAGACACCTTTTATGTTTTTACACAAAGGGAGGAGGAGTTTGGGGGGACTTTCTAGTCTTGTTACCATTTAATTGGGTAGTAACCTCTGGTGGTCAGCTCAATCGTGGAGGATTGGCTAGCTTGTCTCGGGCTGACCTTGGCCCACTAGCTGGGGAAGTTGCAGAGACATTTGGAAACTTTAGGTGATTTTCCCCTGGCACCTGATTAGTTGTTGCTAAGGGGAAAGTGGGTCAAGGGAAGGCGTTGAAGCTTGAACTGGAGCTTTGCAGTTTTTACCATAACTGAAACTTTAAACAGCTATAGGTTATGTTTTAAAGCAGAAAACTAAAATGGCTGTGCTATCGTCAACAAGCCGATTGCATATTTATTGGGTTATAGCATGCTCTTAACCTAAGTTTATGGTATACTTTACTACGGTTCTCTCAACCTGAATAGTTGCAAACATACCTGAATGTGTACAATTCCAAAGATTTTTCTTCCACTATATTTACCTAAGAGGCTGAACAGCTGTCTCTCAAGCAAACAACGAAGTCTTTTCCATTCTGTCACAAGACTATTACAGTCTTTAAAAGAGAATTCGAAAAGGTACTAAATGTCAAAAACATACTTGAAAACTCCTAAAAATTCAACTTTAACTAAAATAACGAAGAAAACCTAATATTAAAACTTTTTTTCATGTCTCAGAGTAAAATAACTGACATCTCTACTCTACTCAGCCTCTCTGCCAGAAAATTTTACTTGGAATTTTTAAGATATCTTCAGCTTAAGTATTCCCTTACAAAGCTCATTTAAATACATTCTTTTGTAATTAAAAACCTATTTTTCTCTTTCTTGTAATTAGAATAATATATGATTGCATGGCCCTGACTACTATGACCATTCTGACGTTGGTTTGTGCTGGTATTGCTACATTTCAGTTTCAAAACATGAGCTTTTCTCTATTATGCTTTGCTTTCGGTCATTCCAATTGCATTATTTTCTGGTGTAAAAAAAAATAAAAACCAGAATACATTATTGGCAGCAATGCATTCTAAAGAGATGCAATTAATTCTTAGGATAAAAGAGCCTCTCTCCAACACATTTTAGCATAAACAGAGATTATGCTTCCAATTCCTTAGGACAGATGAAACCCATAGAAACAAATTTAGATGTATATCTCAATGCTGTAGTGATGGTTTCCCATAAGTATGTCTAGAAAATAAAATGCAAATAAATACAACATTTAAGACTGCCATTACAGAGGCAGTTGTGAGAAGATAACCAAGTTTTTTTCAACTAAAGTTTTTTACTTTGCCATTCTTGAAAAGGCATAATGTATATGGTGAGCTAGTATTTAAACTGGGAGAACAGCTTAACATTCAGACCCTGCAGAATATCTGACAGTCTTTTTGGAAGACTCTCTGAAAACTAGGTGTTATCTTTAATTGTGAACAAGCAAACATGAGTCTGGATCCTGTGAACAATTCGACAGATGAAATATGACAGAAGTTTCCTCTGCAGGTGGGTAAACAGCTGCAGCCAAATACTTCTCCGGCTTCACATCTTAGAGCAAGCCTTATAGCAGATAGGTTGAATAATTTCCTCTGTCATGAAGCCCCAAGAGCTGAACAGTTCTGTTTCTCATGAGAAATGTGATTCACGCCAAAGGCTAGGCCCTCTGATTCTCCAAGAGACAAAGCTTTTGATCCTTTGAAACAATACCATTTCATTTTATAAGATGTACTTAAACTATCTCTCATTTTATTTTTCTAAAGTTGAAATTATTGGAAAGATTAGCCTTCTAAATTTAATTGCTTATAATTTTGCTATCAGGACAGCCCATGAAAGTGCTCTACAAACAGAGGAGTGATTGAAAATGAGACAAGTGTCTAGCTATCTGCAAAACTAATTTGAGCACTAAATTAGAATCACTCTGTTTGCTTTGCCTGTATCTCCTTCATTTGCATCTTGTGTACCTACCACTCCCAAAATGCACATCATTCTTTCCTGTATCTCTCTAACATTATGCTAAGTGATGATGCCAGAGTGCGTCTCCAGAACTGAACTTGCAATCAGATTGATTTTTAAGAATCAAATCCCACCTGTAGGAAATAAGCACATATCTGGAAAACTGCTGATTTAAAGATCTATAAACATGTAGCTGAGAGAAGGTGGCAAAAGACACATAGGAAGAAAAAAGTTAACTGTCAATTAATATATGGTTATTTAAGAACATCTTGGTGACTTTTAAGAGTCTCATTAAAGTGAATGACTGATTCTCTCATTTCTCTTATATCAACAATAATTAGCTTCACATCACTTTTCTAGATTGACTTTTCTTACTTTTTACCTTATTTTTAAAAGCATTGCCTTCCTGTTTTAGTAGGTATAATGTCAGATAATGATGCCAGTATAAGACTATAATAGATGGGATAGGAAATGGTATATGTACTGAGATCCATGAGCCTCTTCTACTCAATAAATGTATTCAGTGTTGGCCCAGGTTGTACTAGAACTGCTTCACCACGTGTTGTATAATCTCCCTAATGTTATTTTTTTTTTCTAAAATGAAAGGAAGAGACATAAAATAAAGGTGAATGAATCACTGTAGTTAGTTGTCAAAGTAGAAAAATTTTAGGGGGCTACAGCTTTATGAGGTTGCTGGGCTTAGGTGATCTATGAACATGTGTCAATCTAGGCAACTCTAATTTAATTTGAAGACTCTAATTCAGTCTAGGTCTTTGCATTACAGAGATTTCCTTTTTTTTTTTTTTTTGAATGCTTAAGAGAATGAAAACCAATGGAATAATAATGTACTTCTATTGGGATGCTACTAAAATCAAAGAAGGCTTGTTGTGCTCTTTTCCATTTACTCAAATTTTACATTCCCAGAATGTGAAAGTCATAAGAATATGACAAAACATTAGATGATTCACAGAAACTTTCCTAGAATTTTCCTTGTTATGCAGCAGTAGAACACACGAAAGGGAAAATTTTTTAGATGTAATAAAGAACCTTTCCTATATGTGTATATATGTGTGTGGTTTTATACATATAATTATATACGTGGGTATGCATAATTTCAGCAAAAAGTTAAAAAGAAACAAAACAAAGTAACATAAAGCATACTGGGAGCTGGGAGGCCATTTTCAGCAGAAAACTCTAGCACCACAAATTGCTTATCTTGGCCTGGACTGAATGCACTTGTCACAGTTTGTGTTCACTGAGGTACAGATTCTAAGATGCAATTATCATTCAGGATTCTTTGTTTGTTTGTTTGTTTTAGCTTTACTGAGGTATAATTGGTAAATGAAAATTGTATATATGTAAGGTGTATGGTGTGGTGTTTTGATATACATACATAGTAAAATGATTATCACAATGCCACAAACTAATTAGCATATTATTACTTTACATAGTTACTTTTCTTTTTTTGGATGATGAGAATATTTAACCTCTCAGCAAATTTTAAGTATACAATAATTATTATAATTATAGTCCCATGCTGCTCTTAGGGCTTCAGAACTCATTCATCTCATAACTGCATGTCCGTACCCTTTGGCCAACATTTCCTCATTTTCCTGCTTTGCCCAACCCCTGGTAACTACCCTCTTGAATCCTGTAGAAAGGAGGAAGTGTAAAAAAATTGGGCAGAGAGAGAAACTAGTTTGTGATTTAGTCTTAAAGTTGTCAACCAACCCCACAGGGAGTTCTTCAGTTAGAATGGTCTTCAGAGTTGTTCCAGGTAAGGGTGAGAGGTTTGAGCTTTCATACTGTCATGTTGACCAGTCACTGGGGATGAGTTAGCCTTAGAAGAAGGTATGTACTTAGATGAGGTTGTTTATTTTTGTTTTTAACCAGAGGGCATCCCAAACAGGGCTGCCAGCTGAGGACCACCTTGCTGAATTTTCTGCAGAGCAGGGAATAAGTTCTACTTTTTTCAAGGGGGCACTAGAAGAAGGAGAGATTCACAGTATTCATCAAGTACTTCTTCCTGTTTTCTACAATGTGAATTTCCACAAATATCCCAAGACTCAGGTAAAATATTATCATGTCTTTGAGAACTTCCCTGATTTCTCATGTAAAACAGGTTACCACTTTTTTTATGCAACTACTGAATCCCATAAAGACATATGTAATACGTTTTTTAAAAGTTAATACCATATTATTTGCATATTCATATTTTTGTGATACTCTAAGCTGTTTGAAGACAGACACCATGTCTTGTTCATCTTTGTGTTTGTATCATCTAGCACAGGTCCAAGTACAAAAAATGTGTTCAAAAAAAGGAAGGATGAAGGGACAAATTGCAACAAAGAACTCTGAATTTGCTAGTCCTCACTGAAAAGCAATTAAGGTAGAATATTAAAATAATGCCACAGAAATAATAAAGGGGGAAAGTTTGCCCTTTCAAAATGGTGTTCTTTGAAAAGCCACTCAAGTGTTGTCTACTGTTTATAAATGTCCTTAGAGTATTATAATAATACATTTGATGTAATTGAGCAAAGATTTGATCAATGCCTACTATATGCCTGGTAATATAGTAAAGGGAAAGTGGAAGAGTAAGTATTGTTAAAAGCTATATAACAGTGTCTATCTTCTAATAAGAGAAATAAAGCAAGGAACAAATTAAAATAAAAGGGCATAGGTTTTACACAACTCTCATAAAAATAAACACAGGTTTTTCTTGTGGGAAAAAGCTTAAGAAATATAAACATAGTTAGGAGAATTAGAAGAGACATCATGAAGGTAATGCATTTGAACTTGGCCTTGATTTTTTTATAAGTGAATGTGATCAGTTTGGGGGTAATGTGTTAGTTCCAGAACTCTGAGAAACAGTGTCAAGAGGGAATTAAGTATGGGAGAGATTTATTGGGCAAAATGCCTGTCAATAATATAGAGAAATGTAGAAGGAACAGGTCAAGAAAGACTTCAAGAAATAGATTCAGGTAGGTAGAAGTATTGAGTAGGAAGAGCCACATACTGTATTAAAGTCCTCTCGGTCAGGCTGATGGGAAATCCTCAAATCAAAGCTTGCTCTTTAAAGTACAGCTGCAATCTGTCATTAGGGGAGAGCAGCCCTGGAAGATCATGGCCTTGGTATGAACGCTGTGCTGGATTCCAAAGGTTGGAGGCTGTCAGCATCCCACTCTACAAGTTCTTTCTTGAAGGGAGATCTGTGCAGTGCATGTCCACAGAAGTCAGAAGTAAAGAAAGAAAACATTTCAAGAGGAGGAACACATAGCTTAAGTCATGGGGACACGCAACTGAAATCTTTGTTTGCAAATTTCACCAAGACCTATGAGCCACCACTTGCCCATAGACTAGGCAGTAATGACAAGTGACACCCTAAGTTCCATTCCTATTTTATTTATTTCCTTGTTTTAGTCTTGTCAATTTGTTTATACTTTCTGCTTGTTTTCTCCTGCACCAAAGAGCATGGCAAAGTGCCCAACAGACATCATGGCCTTCTAACCATGGTTGAAGAAAAGATAAAGGCCAAAGTTTGAGACCAGTTTTTTTCTCACAAATGAAACTCGCATATATATTGCCTTATTACTTTCTTATCCCCATAACATCATGCTGTACCCCTTTCACAAAGAACGTGATCCTCTTAGCTTTATTACATACTCTTTTTAAACAAAATATTTTCAGGGCCAAAAAAGAAAATCTCCAAAATAATTCACATATGGGTATGTTGGTAAAATATTTGTTGCCGCATCTGTGCTCCGTATTTATCAACATTCTACAGAAAAATCAGGTTTTGACAGGTGGTTTATGTGTCCAATTGTAAATAACTGTTTTCCCTGAAATACAACAAGAAGCACATGGCAGGATGTTCTAAGTACTCTGAAAATCTCTGGCAATAATTTGTTTCTATAATTTAAGAGTAGTCCTGGTGACTGTGACAACCAGACCAAGAGCTCATGCTGGGCCTCAATTTTGTGATTTCTTTCAATTTCCTCTGGAAAATGTGCTCTGTATTCTTAAAGCTATGAAAAATCCCTTTAAAAGTGCTGTGAAGACCAATTGTATTCATGGAATGAGAGATTTTGTTCCAACAACAGCATTCTGCACTTCAAAAACTAACTTCTTCACTAGGCCCCCTTGATTGCCTGTTGGCAGTGGAACATGCTTTAGGAGGGCAGATGCACATTCCCTTAACATTCTTACTTAATGAGTCAGAGAAATCTGTACCCCACGTCTGTAAAGCAAAATCAGCAGGAGGTCTGAACAAAGTCAGCAATTTCTGATATAGTCCTGCAACCCACAGTACCAGGGGATGGTCCAGAGCATAGGAAAGGGGGGAATGGATGGACGGGTCATAAATGCCCTAAGAGGAATGGTGGGTGCTGGACTAGAGAAGTCTAAAAGGTGGCATGTGATCTGTGGCCACCAGATTCAGGATGAAAGTCCTCACAGAGCATTTCAACTTGTCTCTTGATCTTTCCCGATTGGGAAGTCAGGTAGAAAAAGACTTATGGTAAACTGGAAATGACGAAGAAGGAAGAGTTGTATAAAAGGACTAAGGAGGTTGCCTTCAGAACATTCTTCCAACACTGAACACTTTAGAAATACAAAAAAATGGCTGAGCACAGTGGCTCATGCCTGTAATCCAGCACTTTGGGAGGCGGAGGCAAGAGGATGGCCTGAGCCCATGGGTTCGAGACCGGGCTGGGCAACTTGGCGAGACCTCATCTCTACAATAAATAAAAAAATTAGCCAGGTGTGTTGGCACGCACCTGTAGTTCCAGCTACTTGGAAAGCTGAGGAGGAAGGTTCGACTGAGCCTAGCAGTTCATGGGCAGCAGAGTAAGACTCTGACTCAAAAAAAAAAATACAAGAAAACTTATATGTCAACAAGTGTATGTGGTAGGGATAGGAAGTGAAAGGAAGAGACGGGCTTCTAAATGAAGTCTACTTATTGTATGTTTTTCATTTATAACAAAATGTTTTATTGCTCCTTATGCATTTTGGTTTAAATTTTGTTTTTAGCTATGCTTATCTGCCATTCTTTATAATCAGAAAGGTTAACCTCAGAACCATTCACTGAAACTATAATTGGTACTGGAAAAAAAAATGACAATATTTAAATGTCAGTCTATACTATATAATGTTGGATATTGAGAATTCTGTTCTTTTCTAGGAACAATGCTCACTGTCTACAAGAAAACAGATCTCCCCTCTACTGAGTTTTGAACAAAAAACCTTGTAATTCCAAGGCAGTTACTTGTAGACAGAACCTCAACACAGTTTACTCAGAATAAATAGATCTCTGATTAATGCAATTTATATTAAATATAGCACAGACGCTTCCTGAATTTTCAGAAAAATGATGAACCAGCATTCATTGTCTATCGGTAATGCTGCCTTCTTTAGGCCTTCAAACTGAAAAGCAAGACCTTTGTTCACTGAAGGAACAGTCCTGCTAATTGTCTGACAAATATTATAGGATTTGGGCCAATGTAAACTGCCTATTATCCTGACTTTATAAAGAAAACTTATGATCCTGTTTCCATGCTTCTTTACCCTGTCTTATCCTGACCCATAAAAATAATTTTGACAGAATCAAAAACTAAAACCAAATAAAGTTTTAGAAATCTTTCTCTCATTTTATTTGTCCTCTTTAGTTTTGTATATATTATTCCACGTTTTTCCTTTCTGTTTGCACATCTATTTTTCTGAGTGGACTTTGCCTTTAGGAGTGTCATTATGTTGACTTCAGAAAATAAAGTCCTATATCACAAAAGATTCAACTTTGATACATTTTTGAATATACAGTTCTTCTCTTATTAATCACTCACTATTCCATACATGCAGAGACTGACCTAATTATTCACCACCACCGTCTTCATTACTATGACTGCCACCTCCCAACATTTCTCTATGATCATTTTTCTTTTATATATTTTCAATTTGGCCATACTTCTGAAATTTTGAGACTGTTGCACCAAACTGACAACTGATTCACTTTTCATTGAAGCGTAAATATACTCCTGTACTTTGTAATTCTGTTTCTAATTTTTAAATTCAAAAGCCCTAAAATTAAATTAAACATATTAAGATATTATTTACCAGTAAAATGTTTTCATCTCCACTGACACATAAAAATTAGATATCACAAAAGGGGTACATTTCCTCTGAAGTAGTTGTCCTATTGAATATCAGACTAGAAAGGGAGTTGGAAGAAACCAAGTACCAGGTGACAGAGAGGTCAGTTACCCAATTAAGGGGATCAAGAAAATCTTCCTAAAGGAGCTGTATTGTGGTTTGGTCACTGAAGCATGAGTAGTGTTCAAGCATAAGGCATTAGATAGAATAAGTTGCCTGAAGCTGCTCACAAGTATGGTACTGAGACAGAGATGGACACTAGAGCAAACGGGAAGCATAGTGGTAAGGAATGCTTACCAATATTCTCTTTCTGAAAGCCCAGACTAGGAAAAAATTCTTGCTGCTATCATCTCCAAGTGCCTACTTGAGATTTCAGGGAATTCTTGTCTTAATTTAGGCCTAAAATGAACTTAAATTGCACGGTCTTGAAAACTCTTCATTGTATTCTTTTTTTCCTTTAAGACTTAGTCTTCGTTTCCCTTTTATGAGATGCTTTAGAATTTCATTAATTATTTGGAATATGAATGTATATTATTATGTAATGCTGCTCATTCATTTATTTCTTAGACATGTATGTATTGAATACATAATGTGTTTTTGACACATCTCAATACAGATACAGCTGGAGAAATACTTGAAAACTATTTAAGTATTTTAAACAATTATTCTTCTGATTATTCTTTATAAAATAAAATAAAGTAATGAGCTTACATTTTTTATAAAACAAAACATAATTTGTTATCACTGAAAAACTTCTGTTGGTAAAGTTGAAAATAAAGTCTTTGGTATTTGATACTTGTTTCATGTTTCCCAAGTTTCTGCAGACTTTCTTTGTTTCGCCATTTTATCAAGTAAGACTTTGTAAAACTCTATACCTGATCATTCTAATATCTTGATCAGCTGTGGGTCTGTTTCTATTGTTTAACCTTTTGGTTTTTGGTCATTTGTTCCGTTTTCTGGCTTTCCTATTAAATTTTAATTGACTGCTCGGTGCACACCATAAGAAATTACAGAAATTTTGTTCAATGTATGTTCTTCCAGAGAAGATGTACTCTCTCTCTCTCTTGCTCTCTCTCTCTCTCTTTTTCTGACAGTTTCAAGATGGGAAAATCACAATACTTTTCATCTGAAGTTGAGCTAATTTTGAAACTTGAAACATTTTTTATTTTCTGTTTCTCGTACTTCTATCACATATCTCAAACAGAAAATTTGGTGCATTTTTTACAGCACTGCTACCATGGATTCTAAGCCCCATCTTACCCCCTTATTTGGGGGCCTCCCCAACATTGTTAAGCTTGTCTTCCCCACAACTCTGCTGCTCTGTTCTGCTTTTCTCTTGCTCCACCAACAAATCTTCAAACAAATAAAAGAAAGGCATTCAGTAATATCAATATTTTTCTTTTTTACTGAACTTTGGCTCCTCAGATTTGGCTGTTTTGGAAGTCCAACTACTAAATTTGTCTCCTGAGTCACCTGACTCTGCTTAAAAATGACTTTTTGTCATCTTTTGCCTCACACCATTATTTATCAGGAAATGGTTTGAGGCAAAAGAGCTCCTCGGCAGGTTTTCCTACTTGCACTGGTTTGCTACTGCCTCTAATAAGTACCACAAACTGGTTAGCTTAACAGACGTTATTCTCTTACAGTACTGGCAACCAGTATTCTAAAATCAGGTGTTGGCGAGATTTATTGCTTCCAAGTACTGTTAAAGTAGAATCTGTTTCAGGCCTTTCTCCTAACTTCTTCTTGTTCCTTGGTTTATAGAAACATCACCCCAATATCTGCCTTCACTGTCACATGGCATTCTTCCTGTGTGTATCTGTTTCAAATTTCCCTTCCTATAAAGCAACAATCATATTGGAATAAGGACCTGCTTTATTCTAGAATAAATTCAAACTAATGTAATTAATTCATCTGCAATGACCATATTTCCAAATAAAATCACATTGGGAGATACTGAGGATTAGCACTGGAACATTTGAGTTGAACATAATTCAACCTACAAACTACTCTCAGAGCTCTGAGGCATTCTAGTTCTATCACCTTGGGTAGCTCTCTAATGTCCTAAGTCAGATGTTTTACATTTTTTCCATTCTTTTCTAATTGTCCTTGGCAGTCTGATTGGTCTTGGTCTGATACCAGTTAGTCAATAGCATTCATAAGTGTAGTCTCAGGTTTGAACTGAAATTGGTAATTAGTCTCGGAAATATCATTCCGTCAAGCTTCTTTGTAAGAATTTTACTAACTGAGGGACAGAATTGCACAGAATTGAGAACATCTTCCCTAATGCCTCATTGGTTTTCAGTTTACTTAATAATTATCTCAACACTTTTCAAATTTTACTTATTTAAGTTAGTTTGGAGGCTATATATGAGGGTTTTGCACAATGATCACAGAGAAAGGAAGACAGCTAAAATGACTCTGAGCAGTTACAGAAAAAACACTAGTTATTAGTGAAGTCTAAATGTTAAGGCTATAGAAAGAGGGACCATTTTAAAGTTTTCCAAATTTACAAAAACTTGTGTGGCTAAATATTTTGAAATAGTTTACAATTTTTAACATGACAGTGATAGCAGTCAAGTAATGACAGTTGAAGTACCTACAACATACAAAAACGTACAACAAAGACCCAGAATTTCCACTTAACAAAAAGCTTCATTTTGCATTCTAAAACAGCTTTAATATAGATGCATAGATAAATGATAAAGCATTGGATCTATTTCCTTAATTTTTATATTTTATTTTGTTACATCAGTAACAAGTTCTTGATTTGTTATATTCAGAGGAAGTCATTAGAATATGGCTATATCTTATTTTCCCATAACACATTTTTTATCTCTTGTGGAAATTGATCCAGATGATTTTCAAGAAGGTAGCCCAACTTTTATAATATCAATACTTGATATATGTTACTTCCTTTCCAATATTTCTTCTCATACAGCATACAAGTTTGGTTTTTAAAAATTACATATTCTTTTGATTTATAGCTGCTTCACATTGAACAAAACAATCTATTGAGGTGATTAAAAAGTCAAATTTTTTATCAGATAGACTGGCTTTAAAACTAAACTATAACATTTTTTACTAGATGAGATCATAGGTAACTTCTTTCTGTACTATGATTTAACATGCAGGAATAGTACATTTTCCACTGACTTATTATAAAAAAAGAGATGACACAAATAAGTTTCTTGATACAGTGCCTCTTATGTACTAGGTGATCAAACATTGAGCTACTATTATTGATGAAAAAATGTAGCAATAACCACATTTTCTATCGCATTGCAAGATGAATCCTTTATTCAAGACACAAATTTTCTCAATCTCCAAATAAACACACACACACGCACACACACACACACACACAAACACAGATGCACACATATATATGTATATATGCATTTACAAATCTACACACCTGTACATATTATACATTTATATATCAGGGTATATGTGCATTAACTTGTATATGCCTATAGATGTATGCATTGATTTATTGGGAAAAAGTCATAAAAGATTTACCTTGGCTAGAAAGTTAAGGATTTTAATGTTATCTAAAATGATTAAAAACAAAAGTCAAATTGTTACGACTTTAAGGGTGTTCACCTTCACAGGAGAAATGCGAATAGCAGTAGGGTTGGAATGTAATACTAAGAGAATATTTTATAATAAAGTCTTCAGTTTCGAAGACTTTATTGTGTGATTCATGTTTTATTAAAGTATAGATTTTTAAATGTTTTACTATTGCTAATATTTGGTATACCATCCATAATGTATTATTTAAAGGTTAGTCTTGTTTTATTCAGCATTATTTTTAGAGATTTGCTGAATCCTGAAATATTTTATTTCTATCTTTATTCTAAAATATGGGTGGAGGCAGTGATCCTTTGATATATCGATAAAACAGAATGTATTGAGTTTTGATTAATAAATCTTCTGGGAACCTATTTTGAAAAGAAAGTCATTTAATATACAGAGGAATGGATTTAAATGAAGGCAATGAGTGGGAACCAGAAATAATTTCTTGCTGATAATAATTATTGTACAAATACAGATATTACTGAGGGACGATATTGAACATAGTTATATACTCATTCATGAATGGTATACCTTAGATTCTTCTGAATCTATGATTCAAAATATTGGTCCTAAGTACCTTCAAATGGCCTTCTGAATTATTTGGAGAGGAAAAAATAGTGAAGCAATTTTTTGTAAAGCAAGGTTACTAGTTAAAGATATTTTTAGTGGTCAGTGATCAAGCCAAGTTTGGTTTCCCACCTCCCACCCCAGAAACTTCTTGACATGCATTAACACTGGAAAAAATAATAATCATGGTGATAGCAGGGCTGCCATGTGATTAATTGTCAAGAGAAATAGACAGGAAATTATGTCTTGGCCCAAGAGTTATGTTTTTGTTTAGTCATAGGAAAAAAAGAAAAACTGGATGTTAGTCATACTTGGAATTACCTCTTTAAAATTATCTGTGTGATGTTATAATCTTTGTGCAGAAACATGTACCCTCTTTGAAAAATCAATCACATGCCTCATTAGTATGGTAACCAAACTTATGAAGTAAAGTCTTCTACTTTTAAAGAGATAAAATTAGAATGCTGTGATGGTAAATTTTGTGTCAACTTGATTGGATCACAGGGTGACCAAATATTTGGACACCCTATACGTTATTTCTGGGTGTACATGTAAGAATGTTTCCAGATGAGATTAGAGTTTGAATTTTGTAGACTCAATAAAGCAGATTGTCCCTCCCAATGTGAATGAGCATCATCAAATCTGTCTAGGGTCTAAGAGAATAGAAAACACAGAAATTGAAAATTTGCCTCTTTTTCTTCCTGCCTGACTGTTGAGCTGGGACATATGATTTATCCTTCCCTTGGAGTGAGACTTACACTATCTGCTCTCTTTGTTCTGATGACTTTGGACTAAGCTTATACTACACTACTAGTTTCTTTGGTCTCCAGTTTATGGATGGCAGACTGTGGAACTCATTAGCTTTCATAATCCCATCAGTCAATTCCTTATAAGAAATCACTCTCTCATTCTCATTCTTATTAGTTCTGTTTTTCAGGAGAACTCTAATACAAATGCCAATGCTATCTAAGATGTTGTTGACTGTCAAATGTATCTACGGCTCCTTGACTAGATCTTTCAGACTATAAAATAGAGACGTTTGAATAGAATTTTATGCCTAAAAGTGTCACAAAAGACAGATACTATTTGGTAAGACAATCCCATTACTCAAGACCAGTTTTTATCCTGGAAATGTCAAAACAAAATCAGTAGGTTCAGCATGGGGCTAGTAGTGTCAACATGAAATAAAGAGAAAGAAGAACAAGTTTGTTTCACATTTGAAACACAAACAGTGAATATATCATTAGTGTATTCAAATGGGGTCTATCACTTCTGATGAGTGAAGTCAGCTAATTAACAACAATGGCATTTGATGCTGTATGTTCATATGATGCTGTATGACTTCTGAGTATGGAAGATATACATTAGCTCCCATGATTTTCTCCTCTTTCCTTATTCTCTCAATCTAAGTTGCTTAGAACAATAATCAATGCATATATTATTATAATCAGGTAATGTCTGTGATTACATTTATTTTCTTGTGTGATATTCTATTTTCCTTGAATTAAAAATTGCCTAAGGTGTTTTATTTACAATATCCAAATCATATAATTTTCCACATGAACAAACTATGTCCAGGAATGTATTCTTTTCATAATCTAACGTGGATCTTTACTCTCTAGACAGCTTTTATATTAGGAATTATCTTCTCTCTTGGGGTGTTTTATACTTCATCATAGATTCTATTTCGTCTTCCTTCTTAGTCTATGCATTTGCTTTGGCGGAGCCCATTCTCTAGTAGCTTTCTGATAAGGTATGGAAAAAATAGGAATAGTTTCAGTGATTTCCTCTCTGAAACTGTTTTTATAATACTCTCCTATGTATGGTATTTGGACTATTTATCCAATTTTATTCTAAAAAGGTGTCACAGTACTGTACCGCTGTCCTGTAATATCTCAAATTGCTATTGTGAAGTCTGATTCCATTGCGATTTCTTTTTTAAATGTACCTTTTTTCATTTGATGCTGTACTCATCTTTCATTTATGGCATATACTCTAAAATTTTCAACGTATCTATTGAAAATGCTTATTCATTGTGCTCTCACAGGACATTTTAAACATAGATTTTACTTTCCTGAAAAATTTTCTCAAAATATCTTTGGTAATTTTTTTCCCTATTGTTTTTTTCCCTCTTTTCCTGGAGTGATTGTGTTTCAAATATTGGATCCGCTGGATTGACGCACAATTTTCTTATCTTTGATCACCTATTTATTCCCTATGAGATTTCTTCGATTGTATCTCCCAACCTTTTTATTGAATTTTATTTTTTAGCCATCATATTTTTAATTTTCAAGAACTTTCATTGTTTCTGGATCATTAATTCATTCTAACATTATGCTTTTGTTTTGAGGTTGAAATGAACTCTTATCTCACCGAGAATGTGTTATGATTTCCATATAGCGGACTTTCTTTCTTTTTTCTTCATTGTCTGTTTTCTCTAAGTTTCTATTATATGCTTGTTACTTTTACTCTCTAATCTTTCATTAGAGGTTTTTCTTTTTAAAGAAAGCAATATAATTTATATGAAAAACATAAATAAAAACAAATACATACTAATAAGTTTAGCAAAAATGGTGAAAATCCTATATACTGAAAATTATAAAGCATGCCTGAAAGAAAGTAAAGAAAGCAAAATATATTGTAAAATATTCCATGTTTGTTCATTACAAGTATCAACGTTGTTAAAATGTTCATATTACTCACATTACCCAAGTGATCTAGAGATTCAATACAATGCCTATCAAAATGTCAATGACATTCTTTGAAGAAATAGAAACAACAGTCTTTAAATTCCAGTGAGACAAGAAAGGATAGTCAAAACAATCCTGAGCGAATAGAACAAAACTGGAGTCATCACACTATCTAATTTCAAGATATAACACAAAGCTGTGGTTATGAAAACAGCATGACAGTAGCATAAAAACAGACACATCAACCAATGGAACAAGATGGGAAGCCCAGAAATAGACACAAACATTTATGAGCAATTGATTTTTGACAGTGTTAAGCATACACAATGGGAAGAGTCCCCTCAGTAAATGGTGCTGGAAAAACTAGCAATCCACATAAAAATCCTAATATCACACCATATTTAAAAATCATTTCAAAATAAAGTCTTAAATATGACCTGAAGCTATGAGACTCCTAGGAGAAGTTACAAAGGAGAAACTTGATGACATAAGACTGGGCAGTGATTTTTTTGGATATGACTCTGAAAACTCAGGCAACAACAGCAAATGATAACAACAAAAATGGACAAATGGGATGGCATCAAAATAGCAGGCTTCTTCATAGCAAAAAATAAAAAAGAAAGTAATAGAGCCAAGAGACAACCCACAAAATTAGAGAAACTTCTTGCATATTATATCTCTGAGAAGTGGTTATTATCCATGACATATAAGGAATTCCAACAACTCAATCTTATAAAGTAAATAACCAGATTTTAAAAAGGACCCGTGGAGACATTTCTCAAAGAAAGCACTCTAATGACCAACAGGTACATTAAAAAATGCTCAGTATCCTGAAGCATTAGCTGTCATCTAGCAGCTGCTCTATGGCTTTTATCAAAAAAGGTGAAAGATGATAGTGTTGACTACAATGCAGACAATAGGGAAATCCTACACATTCCTGCTGGGAATGCAAAGTATAAGAGCCATTATGAAAACGACCTTCTGATCCAGCAATTCCACTTCTGGATAGATAGCCAAAGGTAATGAAATCAGTACCTTAAAGAGACATTGGTACACCCATGTTCACTGCAACACAATTCACCATAGCCAAGACATGAAATCTACCTAAGTATTCATCAGTAAATACATGGATGGTGAAAATGTATTATCTATCAACAATGGAATACTATGCAGCCTTAATAAAGGGAATTTTATCATTTGAGAAATATGGATACATCTGGTGGAGATCATGATATGTGAAATAAGTCAGGCACAAACAGATATACACATGTTGCTTATTTTTCCAATCTAAAAAGTAGAATGAATAGAACCAGAGAGTAGAATGATGGTCAGAAAAGAACTGGGCAGCAGGTGTAGTGGAGAGAGATGGGTGGAAAGAAGAAAATGGAGATTGGTATTCAATGGGTACAAAGTTTCAAATAAAAGGAGTAAGTTTTGAGATCGATTCCACAGCAGGATAACTATAGTCAATCTTGAAGTGTTGTATATTTCATAATATCCAAGGAAGTAAATTTCAAATGTCTCAACACAAAAAGGATAGGTTGGGCTGGGCACAGGGGCTCATGCCTGTAATCCCAGCATTTTGAGAGGCTGAGGCAAGTGGATTGCATGAACCCAGAATGTGGAGACCAGCATGGGCAATATAGCGAAACCTTTTCTCTACAAAAAATTTAGAAAAAAAAATTAACTCGGATGGCTATTTTAATGTTATAGTTCTTAAAATATTTGGGAGTGGAGTTGAGATTCTGCTTGCACTTGGATTTGTATTAAGTATGCCTGCTAAAATATTGATAGTGAAGATAATAAATGGAATGTTCAAATCTCAACTGATGGTGAGGGGTTGGAGTGGAAGAATTGATCACACAATCGATCAATTAAAATGGAAAGAAAGGAGGGAAAGAATCCATGGGGCGGGGGG
>NW_007231083.1:78620-83670 GCF_000164805.1 Carlito syrichta | reverse complement strand
GGGGGGGGGGGGGGGGGGGGGAACAGAAAAGAGATTGCACAGACGAGAATGGAGATTCGAAACTCCAAAATAACATTCATCTTAATTACTGCTAGTGTTTTTTATTCATCAGTTAAAAGACAGATCTAACAGACTGGTTGAAAGACTAAATCTAGCTATATGCCATTTTTTAGAGACATACTTGAAACAAAAAACCCAGAAAGGGTGAATTTTTTGTAAAGATGTGGGGTACAATTCAGGATTAGGTATACAAGTGGTCATCATAAAGGTAAAGTTTGGACCTCCCTTTGTTCCCCACTTCACCTGGTTTGAGATCTGGTACCCTTAATAATGCTATGAGCCTCTCTCTCCCTCCCCTGGCAGTTTCCAGCTACTGACAATCTCTTTCTTATAATTTTATGTTAGATGTTCAGGGTTCACTTATGAGAGAGAACATGTGGTACTCAGTTCTTTGTTCCTGTGATAGATCACTGAGTATCATAAGCTCTAAATCCATACAGGTTGCTGAAGTTTTTCATAAATGTCTGTTGGTTCCTGGTTATATATTCATTCTTAGGAATGAGGCATTAAAAGTTTTTTTAAAGATCTTATTTAATAAGTATAGCTTATCAACTGCTAGAGGGCACTGAGGGTGATCAATTTGGCAGTGAGATATAATTTTTTACTTGGAAGAATTCCAAATTGTATTATGTTACTCTAAGACACTTCAGTTTCTTCTTAAATAAAAATTTTCTCCTCTCCTGCCTTTATAGCTATAAGCTGGGTTTCTGACTTTTTGGATAATGGGAAAGGAGTAAAGAAGTCACACTTATTAATATGCAGATCTTCTCTGAAATTCTGTGCTTGAGATCAAGTGTTCCCCCCTAATCCTCTCCTTTTTTTTTTTTTTTACTATCTTCAAGTTTGAATACATTCTGGTTCAGTCACTGTCTTTTGTGAAATAGTAGTCAGGTAGTCACAGATGGAATTAAAGAACTGGGGGCATGTAATTGGTTCTTATACAGGTTTCCAACAAGTATACCTAATTTTAGTGCATTGCCTTCTCTTATATAGAATGTCTCCAATTATCAAGCTTTTCCATGATGCTATGGTAAATGATGAATGTCTTGTTTCCATCACTCTCATTACACTCAAATAGACTTATTTTTCATTTATTCAAGCACCATTATTTCTACTTTCCTTCTTCATATATTGTTGTTCATGGTTACAGATACCTTCAAATTTTATTAATGCTGAAATTTGAGACTTTGTTTCTTGTCTTTTCATGTATGGGGTGTGTATGTGTGTGTGTGTGTGTGTGTGTGTGTGTGTGTGTGTGTGTTTGAGAGAGAGAGAGAGAGAGGTATTTATGGAAGAATAAAAAACTTCTTTAATTTACCAACGTTAAACAATAATTTATAGATAGTTTTCTAAGTAGCCTTGAGACAGCCTTTTACCTAAACATCAAAATCTTCATACGTGGCAACAGAAAAACACGAGTGCTATAGTTTCTCGAAAAAGAATGATGAGAGCTAAAGGGGAACCTAACCAGTAGTAATTTTTCTCTTAGAATCTAGTGCTGCTTTGAGATTTCATTATTTCGCCTTTGTTTCCACCTATATATTTCTCTGTATATAATAGCCAAGTATTTTTGCTGTGACCATAATTAGCCCAGCTTCAAGTAAGAAGCAGCTATTGGGGTATGTATAGCTCATATTAGAATAAGACAATTTGTCCTTCCAAGAAGAGCTGCAAAAGCATAGATTCGGCTTGTAGCTTTGCTGTAGTTTAGTCAAATCAAGTACATCTTAATCAAAATTTCTGAAAGTAGATTGTTTAGCTTGCTTATAAAATGTGCCTTTTCTAAAATACATTGAGATAATCTGTCCCTTTGAGATAAACTGTAAAATGTAGCAATAAGAGCATGAGTTCTAAAGTCAGATTTCTAGTTTTGAATTCTTGTCCATCTGTTGAAGTACTGAAGCAAGTATTTTCCTTCCTTATGCCTCAAGTTCTTCATCGGTAAAATGGGAATATTACTGAAAACTTCCCAGTAGAGATGTAATAAAAATTTGATTAAATATAGAAAATACCTAGGGCAATATACAGTATATGCTAAAGATTTTATTTGTATAGTAGTACCATAATTGTTCTCTGAATTCGGGATTTTATCTATAAACTATTTCACAATTTGCTACAGTTGCTGACTTTCATTTCCCAGATTTGTCTGAGGAACTTATTGCTATGGTCTGAAGGGTCAAAATTTGTATGTTGTAACCTAATTCCAAAAGCGATAGTATTAAGAGGTAGAGCCTTTAGGACGTGATTAAGTCATGAAGATGGAGCCCTTATTAATGTAATTAGTGCCCTTATAAAAGAAACCCAAGGAAGTTTGTTTGCTCTTTATACCAAATAAGGATGCAGCAAGAAGTCTTCATCTACAAGGAAAGGACCCTTACCAGACACAAAATCTGCTGGTGTCTTGATCTTGGACTTTCCTGCTTCGAGAACTATGAAAAATAAATGTTTGTTGTATGTAAGCTGATTATGGTATTTCCGTTACTGCACACACCAAATTTACTAAGACACTTAAAGCTTCATAAGAATAGCTCAAACTTTTAAGTGAATATTTGGCATGATATTGCCATCAATGGCATAGCTATAAGAGGAATTATTAATTAATAATTTTGGAAGAGCAGAAACCAAGAAAATTGTGGGCTACTAATATAGTGTATATGTATCTTAAATTATAGGATAAAAGAGAGAGAAGAAAAAAGGATAGGGGTCTAGAACATGAATTTATCCATGTCTATCATCAGCTTGAAAAGATTGTTGCAAGATTTAAAAGAAACTTTGCCATCACAGCAGAATAGATGATGCTAATACATTGTTGAAGAATTTCGTTCTCTTAGCATGCTTTGTACACTATTTAAAAAAACATAATGTAACTTTTTTTCAACATCTAGATTATAAGGTTTCATAGTAAAGTCTTATTTCTGCACAACTGATTACTGCTCTGTCCACATGCATTATCTGAGAATCAATCCATCTTTAGTCAAATCGGTATTAATTGTTAAAACCCAGGTCAGATTAAAAAAAAAAACTTGCTTAAATTTTTTAACTGCTAAATTGGCAAATGAAAAGATAGCCAAATTCCAAATGTTTCACATGAACATACAGTATCTTGGATTATATTGTTTTTCCTATTGGAAAAATTTTGTTGTTAATATTATTTGTTTGAAAGAAAAATTACTTTACAGGTACCACAATAACAATAAAAAACCTCATAGAAATAGTCATTGTTTCTCTTTTAAAAAGTTGTAACATATGTAAATGTATGTCAACCCAAACAATTTTATCTTATATGATTTTCCTAACAAAAATGGATTTCTAGACTGAGAGAACAGTCAAAAATTATTTTTGGTGTTTTCTTGTCTGTTTTGTCTTGTCTTGTTTTTTGGTGTTTTAGGTGTTTTACTATATCTTGAAATGAAAATCTTATAAGGAAATTATTTTTCTAATGTAAATATTTTAAATAATTTAAGGAACAATTCTTCCAGAAGTCTAAGATTTTTAAAAATCTGATAGTTACATGTTCTCACTTATCTATGGAATTTTTTAAAAGGTCAAATGTATAGAGATAAAGAATAATGTCATGATTCCCAAGGGTTGGGAGGAGGAAATAAATGGGGAGGTATAGGTCAATAAAACCTTATTGCATTTTATATTTTTGATAAATAAGTAAATTGTGACTGTTCTTGTCACAAAAAATGCAAGTATATGAGATGATAGAAATGTTAACTTGTTTTTCTATAGTAACCACTTTGATATCTATGTGTAGCCTATGATATCATATTGTAAACTTCAAATATTCTTAATAAAATTAATTTTTTAGAAAAGCAAGAATTTGGAACTGTTACTGACATTTTTCAAAAGGCAGGATCACTTTAATGATGTTTTAACCCAAAATGGCTAAGTATAGAAGGAAATAACAATAATCAGTATTATATATAAATACCATATAAATTATATATGCTATAAATATAGCATATATCTATAAACAATCTAGAAACATTAGCATGCCTAAAGGAGTGTCCTAATAGTAAACAATAAATATTCAATATATAGTATAGAAAATATAATTTTCGTAACAAATTGATGTGCTGGTAAATATTTAACAACTGGTTCTCTAGAGAAGCAAAAGGCATGATGTATAGTGTTTTACCAATATCTATGGTGTAAATATTCTCACCATGGTTGATTTCAAATTACTAAGGTGATGTTCATTAACTCACAAAATTTCTTAAAAAGTTAGCAATGTATCTGTTGACTGCTCATATTTTTTTTGAGAAAGGTCTATTCATGTCGTTTGCCCACTTTGTAATGGTGGTGTTTTTTTTTTTTTTTCTTTTTGGCATGTTTGAGTTCCTGGTGGATCCTGAATGTTAGTTAGGCCTTTATCAGATTGACTAGCTCTATCACACCACCGTATCTACTCTCTAAGGACGTAGTATGTATTTTTGATGTTAATATCATTTTATAAGTTCCAGTGAAAATTTCTATTAGAACACATTTGAAGATACAAAACTTTGATATATAACAAAGGTGTACTTTGACAAGGTCACTTACATTTGTCCTCACAAATTTACATTTTACTTCTATTAGAACCTATTATAATTGTGCAATGTATGCTTTACTATATATTTCACAGTTCATTACCCATCCCTTGTACCAAGTCATTATACCAGATGGTATAATTTTGCAAGTACTTCATTTGTCATGAGCATGCTTCATTTTAGTGCTTATTAATTATAAGCAAGACTGTGTATGCATATGTGTGAAAGGCATTCTGGGTAATTCTACTACTCACAGGTGATTGCAATGAAGAGTGAGATTAAACATGAACTTGATTCCATCTATTTCTGCTCTTACAAAAATTCCCCAAAGTAATACCCATAAGATCAAACAATCTCAAAGTAATCCATAAGCACTTTAAAATTAGGAGCCATGATCACATGCAGAAGATTGAAACAGGACCCCTATCTATCACCATACACAAAAATTAACTCTA
>NW_007231083.1:13490-78600 GCF_000164805.1 Carlito syrichta | reverse complement strand
TTAGCAAAAGAAACAAAGCAGGAGGTATCACACTTGCAGACTTCAAACTTTACTATAAGGCTACAGTAATCAAAACAGTCTGGTATTGTTACAAGAACAGGCACATAGACCAATGGAACAGGATAGAGATTCCAGAATCAAAGTCTCAATTTCTCAGTCAACTCATCTTTGACAAAACCTGGGAAAACTGGCTGATCACATGCAGAAGATTGAAACAGGACCCCTATCTATCAACATACACAAAAATTAACTCTAAATGGATCAAAGACCTAAATGTAAAACCTTAAACTATAAGAATCTTAGAACACACAGGAGACACCCTTATGAAAATTGGAATTGGGAACCAATTCTTATTCAGAACCCTAAGTGTCCATACCTTAAAAAATAAGAGACAAGTGGGACCTCATCAAATTAACGAGCTTCTGTAAAGTAAAAGAAACCATCAAGAGAGCAGGGAGACAGCACACAGAATGGGAAAAAATATTTGTCAAATATATATCTGACAAAGGTCTAAGATCTAGAATCTACAAAGAACTCAAACACACCGAGAAGAAAAAAAAACAAACAGCCCCATTCAAAAGTGGGTGAAAGACATGAATAGACACTTCTCAAAAGAAGATATATGGGCAGCCAACAGACACAAGAAAAAGTGTTCAGTCTCATTCGTCTTCAGAGAAATGCAAATCAAAACCACATTGAGATACCACCTAACTCCAATAAGAATGGTCATCATTAATAAAACAAACAGCAGCAGATGCTGGCAAGGATGTGGAGAAAAACGAATACTTCTACACTACTGGTGGGAATGCAATCTCATGCAGCCTATTTGGAAAACAGTGTGGCGATTTCTGAAAGAACTAGAAACTGACCTTCCATATGACCCAGCAATTCCCTTATTGGGAATATACCTGGAGGAATTCAAATCATTCTACAAAAAAGATACCTGCACACATATGTTTGTTGCAGCTGTATTCACAATAAGAAAAACATGGAACCAACCATATTACCAATTGAAGCTAAACTAGATTTTAAAAAACGTGATACATATACACAATGGAATATTATACAGTCATAAAAAAGGACAAACATATGGACTTTGTAGCAACTTGGATGGATTTAGAGTCGGTCATACTCAGTGATTTATCACAGAAACAAAGAACGGAGTACATATGTTCTTGCTCATAAACAGCCCTTGAACAATTATAATACTATAAGAAAAAGACTGACAGTAGTGGGAAACTTTCAAGGGAGGGGGTGTAGGTTTGGCAGTTGAGGGAAACTGATAGGGGAGGGAGGAGCATACCTCATCAACAAGGTTACCTGCATAATCAACGTTTGTATACTTCTGAATTGCCCCCAACATCTTTAAAATTAAAAAAACTAAAATAAAATAAAATAGATTAAAATTAGGAGTCAAAATCAAAGTCATTCACAGTATATTTAACTCTATATTTTGCCAGGCATGGTGGCTCACGCCTATAATCCCAGCACTTTGAGAAACCAAGGTGAGAGGATTGCCTGAGCCCACAGGTTCAAGACCAGTCTGGGCAACTTGGTGAGAACTTCATCTCTACAATACATCAAAAAACTTAGCCAGGTGTAGTGGTGCATGCTTGTGGTTCCAGCTACTTGGAAGGCTGAGGTGGAAGGATGGCCTGAGCACAGCAGTTTGAGACTGCAGTGGCCATGAGCATGCCACTGCACTCCAGCCTGGGTGACAGAGTGAGACTCCAACTCAAAAAAAAAAACAAAAAACAAAAACTACATTTCATTTAATAAGTATCGTCTGGATAATTAATTATAACTTCATGTGCCTTGGTCAATGATGAGCTAAAAATGTTTAAATTTAGATAAACCACAAAGTTACTATAATTTTAAATAATATTTTCTTCTCAATAATGTCTCTCTTGCTTAATCCAAATTTTTTTCTTTTTCGCATCTTACCTCTTTTTCCTCCGTATTCTCCACCATATAACTTTTTTAATATTTTGCTTGGTTTTTTTTTTAAATTTACTTTCATATATGTTTAATTCTAATAATTCCTCAAGGTTATCTCACAACCTATTCTACATTATCTCATATATTTTTCCTTTTGTGAAATCCCATAAATTTAAGCTTTATGTCAATAATTTTCTAAACCTTTGCCATATACATAAAGCTACTGAAGTTCAAAATTCCTTTGTAATAGTTATGAAATGAGCAATTCCTCGATCTTTATCATTTCCTATTGTCTTTTAGACATCTCTTAATACAATGTGTGGAAACTAATTACAGTTTATTTTGAACATACATGATGCATAACTTTCCATATCAAACTTTTCCAAGTTTATCAAATGGTGACAGACTTATTATGATAGTTAAAATGCCAACTCGCTCAAAAAGTGTACTTGGAGTTTTAGCTACAATATTTCAATCCATTTTTATGACAATCTAACAAAGTGGGGTATTGTGATCTACAACTTATGGATGAAGATATTGAGATTCAGAGAAATACAGAAATAGTTAGTAAGTGAAAAAGCCTGAATTAAATCAAGTTCTGTCTGAATCAAAGCCTATTTTCTTTCTACAATGTTACACTGTTTTTTTAAATCAATAAGTCATTGATGACCATAGCAAAACAATGCCACCTATGTATAATAAGCAATTTTTTATAAGAAAATTAAAACTAGGAAAAAATTCTCCTTTCTGCAAAACAAATCTTTAGATGTCAAGCAGTAATAATTCTAAAGTAAATATGGGGTTTTGATCTGCCGGTAACAGGACTATGTGAAATTTTTGGAAGATTGGATTTTTTATTAAACAAGCCAAAGATCTGCTATTTAAGTTGAAAATGTGGTATAGGTTCCTTGGAAGAAACTAAGAATAAAAAGAAACAACATAATTTCATCAAGATTTAAATGCAGAAAAGGAAATATATGAATGGATGATATTTTGAGTAAGTGCTGCTCATTCAAGAAAGAAAGAACTGTGAAAGATTGCCTGGAGACATGGAGATAACAGAGAACAGCCTAAAAAAGGGTGGCATCTGAAATGAAATGATATGTAACACCACAATAAATTGGAAAGAAAATGTTTGCTTATTTGATGACAGGAATACCAGAGAAAAGTATTCCCAAACAAGAATAGAAACAAAAGTAAATGGAGCATAGGACAACAGCAACAACAATCTCGATAAAATGGGACTGGATGAATTTTGTGGGTTCATGGTTTGCTTGAAAAGAAGCTGATAAAAGACCCACAAGTCGATAGGGAATATACATTGGTCGCCATATTCAAGATTGAAGGATAGAACTGACAAGTCAGGTGTAATTCACAAATTCCCAGTTAAAACTAGGCCAGGGTAGGGGGAGCACATAACATTAATAGGTACATGATCTCAAACCTGACGAAGTGGGGAACAAAGAAAAGTCTAAACTTTACCTGTATGATGACCACTTATCTACCTAATCCTGAGTTGCATTCCACATCTTAAAAAAACAAACACACAAACAATCTAGGCTTATTAGGGAAAGGCAATGCTTGGCTTCCCATGTCTTTCTCATATTTGCCTGTTAAACTGCAAAAACATATTTCTCCTTGTTGGTCATTTTAACCACTCAAGTACTACAGAAAACAAAGTAGTTTTTCATTCTAACTGTCTGAGCATTTGATCAACTATAGAAAAATAACTCCAAGAGAATGAAAAGACAGAGTACTCACCCAAAGAAAGAGACAAAAACCTTGGTTTATTGCATGACTAGAGCAGAAACTTACCACCTTATTTGTCTTCTTTGATTTTGAACTTCTTAGAGTAACAAACACAACAATTGACTATAATTTAATTATGAATTTATTATAATGAGATCAAAATATCTTTTTCAATGTTGAAGTAGCAGTTTGAATTCTGAGAAAAATGTATAATCTGGAAGAAATGTATATATATATATATATATATATATATCCTTCATGATATTTAATCTTCAGCTATATTCTCCCTGATATTTTGTGTTCCCAAATGAAGCCCTAAATTACTTATTATAATTATTATTATTCTTACATAAAACATCTGCATATTGAAATTTGACTTCTCCAAATTTGGTCAAATTTTAAAGCCTCAGCAAGTCTTCTTATAGTTTCTTTTCCCTAATTTAGTCCTTTAATGATGGAAAAAGTTTTATGTCATTTGTAAATTTGGAGATTGTAAGGGCTCTTCTCTCACTCATTAATCACTCTTTTATATAACAAATGAAAGCTTCCCCAAAATTGATCAGGTACAGATTGCCCCTACTTGTCACTATCCACAGACCACCCTTTCAGAATCACAAACAATTTAAAAATTACTTTGGAGACGATCTTTGCACTCAGTCACCAACTCTTGTAGAAGAGTAAGCCAAATCACTGCTATATTCATTGTTTTCTTCTCACTGCTTCATATATCCCCAATAGTTTAGAATATAATAATTTATAACAATACCATGGTGACACAATTTTTTAAAAATACCATCAGTTACAAAATGTCAGTCAATATATTCTGTAGCTTTAAATACATTATTCCATACATATTTACTCCTTCAAAGGACTCTAATGCTTTGGTTTAATTCTTCTATGATTGCCCTTAATAGAAGTCATGTTACTTTTCCTCTAATACAGTTCAGTGATCTTTCTTTTATTACATTCTCACAGGTTGGCTAATATGAAAGAAAGCCTCTATGGACTTTAGCTCCTATGGTCTTCTCTGAAACTATCTTGGCCAGGGATAGTTTAACCCTTTGGCAATTAATTAATCATTTGTCAGTCTAATTATAGTAATGGAAATTGATTTTATATAGAATCTTAAATTATCTGACTTCTCTTCTTCACATAAATTGTACTTTAGATTTAGAATTTAAAATACATTTTATCTTTTAATTCTGAACTGTCTACAAAAGAAAATGTGTTTAAAATTCCACCAATGTCTTAAACATTAAAGACTAAAGATTGCCCATTGTTTATTTTTTCTAAAAACAATCACCATTTAGCCCTTTCGAAACATCTTCTTTCAGACTCTTACTCTTCTCTATGTACTTGGGTATTTCCATGATGTGCCTTCTGGCTTTGCCAGTGAGAAGGCAAAGTTTTGGATGAGACATTCTGGATGGAATAGTAGCCCATATGGTTGGACATGATCCAAACTAAACCTTCTGTTTTCTTTTGAACTAGTGGTATAATCTGGCTTGAAGACAAAAACTGTAAGATTTTTTTTTCTTTTTTCATGAAAATAATCATTGATGTTATCAATTGTTTTCATGTAACTATTTAGATGACTATTTCGTTTTTATTCATCTAACATTTCATGAGCTGAATTGCATTGAAATAGTTTAAAACAAAAATAATGTTCCTAGAATAAACCAAAATTGTTCACAATGAACTATTGTATATATTGCTGTATTCAGTTGAAAATATTTTTTCTCTTTTAAGGTATCCATGTAATTTAGAAATGTCTTCGTCTGAATGTTTAGGAACTTTTTTGGTTAGGAAGATGCCAAGAAGTTTCTTTTTGTGTGTGGCTATGTGAATAGTATTGTGCTTTTTATTTGGGTTTCTGTTTGTTTATTGTTGTTGTATAGACATGTGATTCTCTTTTGCACATTGATTTCATATCCTGAGACTTTGCCAAAGTTTTTTTAAATCAGTGCAAGGAGGTTTTTGACAGATTCTCTTGGGGTTTCGAGGTATAGAATGATGTTGGCTGCAAAGGGGATACTTTGACTTCCTCTTTTCCTATTTGGATCACCCTGATCTTCTTCTCTTGTCTGATTACTCTAGCTAGGACTTCCAAAACTATGTTGAACAGGAGGGGTAAGAATGGGCATCCTTGTCTTGTTCTGGTTTTAAGGGGAAATGATTCCACTTTCTGTCTGTTTAGCAGTATTTTGGCTGTGAGTTTCTTGTAGCTGTCTCATACTATTTTGAAGTATGTTCCATCTATGCCTAGATGTTCAAGGGTTTTTAATCAAGAAGGGGTGCTGCATTTTATTGAAAGTTTTTTCCACATCTAATAATATAATCATATGGTTTTTATCTTTGAATCTGTTGATGTATATAATTATGTTTATGGATTTTCAGATGATGAACCAACCCTGCATCCCAGAGATGAAGCCTACTTGGTCATGGCGGATGATTTTTGAGATGTGTTTTTGGATCCGGTTTGCTAGAATCTTGTTGAGAATTTTAGCATCTATTTTCATCATGGATATTTGCCTGTGGTTCTCTTTGTTGGGTCTTTACCTGGTTTGGGTACCAATTGATGTTAATTCATAAAATGATTTGGGGAAAGTGCCATCTTTCCTAACCAGAGACATGAAAGACCTTTACAATGAAATCTCCAAACACTGCTTAAAGCAATCAAAGATAACACAACAAATGGAAAAATATTCCAAGCTCCTGGATTTGAAGAATCAACATTGTTAAGATGTCCATCCTGCCCAAGGCAATCTACAGATTTAATGCAATATTCATTAAATTACCAGCAGCATTCTTCTCAGACCTGGAAATGACAGTACAGGAATTCATATCGAAGCATAAATGACCATGAATAGCCAAAGCAATCCTCAACAACAACAACAACAAGAACAACAAAAGCAGGAGGTATCACACTCCCAGACTTCAAACTTTATCATAAAGCTACAATAATCAAAACAGCCTGGTATTGGTACAAGAACAGGTATGTAGACCAATGGAACAGGATATAGATACCAGAAGCAAAACCTCAATTTCTCAACCAACCCATCTTCAACAAAGCTCCACCATCAAACTGGAGAGAGAACCTTTTCAGTAAATGGTGCTGGGAAAACTGACTGACCACATGCAGAAGATTAAAACAAGACCCCTAACTATCACCAACACAAAACCTAAATAGACCAAAGACCTAAACGTTAAACCTCAAACTATAAGAACCTTAGAAAATGCAGGAGACATCCTTATGAAAATTGGAACTGGCAACCAATTCCTGATCGAAACCCCAAGTGCTTATGCCATAAGAGAGAAATTAGACAAGTGAGACCTCATCAAACTGAAAAGCTTCTACAAAGCTGAAGAAACCATCAAGAGAGCAAGGAGACAATCCACAGACTAGGAAAAAATTTTGTCAACTGAATATCTGGCAAAGCCCTAACATCTAGAATCTATAAGGAACTCAGACGTGCTGAAAAGGAAAAAACCAACAGCCCCATTACAAAGTGAGTAAAAGATATGAATAGACACTTCTCAAAGAAGACATAGGAGCAGCCAACAGACATGAAAAAACGCTCAGTCTCACTAGTCATCAAAGAAATGAAAATTAAAACCAGGCTGAGATACCACCCATCTCCAATTAAGATGGCCATTATCAATAACTCAAAAAACAACAGAGGAGAGGATGCCAGGAAAAATGAACACTTCTACACTGTTGGTGGGAGTGATAACTAGTACAACCTATGTGGAAAACCATGTGGTGATTCCTAAAAGATCTAAAAACTGACTTTCCAAATGACCCTGCAGTCCCTCTACTGGGAATATATTTGGAGAGACTCAAATCACTCTATGAAAAAGATACGTGCACACACGTTTATTGCAGCATTGTTCACAATAGCAAAAACATGGAACCAACCATGTTGCCCATCGAAAGAGGAGTGGATAAAAAAATGTGGTACATATACATGATGTAATATTATGCAGCCATAAAGTAGGACAAAATTGTGAACTTTGCAGCAACTTGGATGAACTCAGAGTCTATAATACTGAACGATCTCTCACAGAAACAAAGAACTGAGTATCACATGTTCTCACTCATAAGTGGACCTTGAACAATCATTGTAATACTATAAGAAAAGGATTGGCAGTAGTAGGAAACTGTCAGGTTGGCGGGGAGGAGGGGTGGGATTGGCAGTAGTGGGAAACTGCAGGCGGAGAGGGACAGGCACAGATCATCAACAAGGGGACCTGCATAATGAACATTTATACCTGAATTAAACTCTGAATTGTACCCCAAATCTTTGAAATATTTTTTTTAAAGGAGCTTTCATACATTTATCTAGTCATGAGTCTTTTCACTGTGAGATGTTCAACCACTGGTGGATTTTATATAAAGTAAAGAAAGCCAGATAGATTTCCCTCTTGACACAGTTTTACTATCTTGTGTTTTTCTATAAAAGTGACTATTTCAAACAGCTTTAAACTGATTGGCAAAATGCCATCCTTAATTTTTTTTATCTTTTTACTCTGAATGCATTTATAGTTTTAGTCCATATTTTACTCCTACGATTATTCATGACTTATCATTCTGTCTCTTGATACATTTTGTCAGATCTTGGTTTCAGTTTTTAGAGTACGAGAACTTTGTTGATTTTCCTCAAGTATCTTTTGTTTTCTGCATTTCATTAATGTTAACTCATCTTTATTATTTATTACCTACACTTTTGCTGACTAGATGTTAGACACACATCTCATTTTTATAGTCTTCTTCTGTGATATAAAATTTAATGCTCTAAACTTACTTTTAAGTACACAACTTTATTTCCACAAATTTAGAACTAATATTTTTCTTTCATTAAATATTAGCATTTGAAATTCTTATAATTTTTTAATATGATTCTTTTAGGTAATATTGCTAACTTTTCAAGTTTTGTTGAAGTTCTTTTTTTTAGTTTACTTTGTTACGATTTATAAGTTAACTGCACTGCAGTCAGAGAATACACTATGATATAAATTATTTGATAATCATTAATATCTTTTATGGCCTTATTTTGAAGGTGTGTGTTTGTTATGGCATTTACCTTTAAATTTTTTATTTTCAAACTTTATCTAACTTAAGTTTAGGTATATTTCTTAAACACTCGATATTATGAAGTGTTATAATCTAATCTAACAATCATTAGTCTCCTGATTGGTGATTTGGCCTATATTTATTGAATGTGATAAACGATATATATGCATTTTTTTCTAAGTGTTAATTTGTGCTTTCTATTTTTTTCTACTTAATGTCTGCCGGTTTATTAACTATCTATCATATGCCTTTCAAATTCTCTCTTCTTGAATTATTTGTTTTTATTAAACTTTTTTTATTTCTTTAAGTCCAATTTTCTTTTTGACTAGCTTATGTGCTGTTTTTAATATTTTTGTTTTTGTTGTTATTTTATGATTTAAATTTTAAATTTAAATTTAGTCATATATTTACACACATCGTGATTTGACTAATATGTTTACTATTCAGAATATTTTTTTAAAAAAAGCATTAGTGTTACCAACACTTCACAGTATATTCATAATATTGAAAGGATTTTGGTGGGTTTTGGTGTTAGGACTATTCAGGCCTCCTAAAATTTCTCTATAGCTGAAATAATTGGTGAAATATTGGTAATATTTCTTTTGTAATAAAATGTACCAGGATACCTGTCAGGTCCTGAATCATGTGTGTGCGCCTGTGTCTGTGTGTTTCTTATAATAGACATGATGTTAAGGTTTTATAATGTATATTGTATAATCTTTTGATTAGTTATATTTTTTAGGAATTTTTTTCATTTAATTTGTCAAATTTGTTCATTGTATGTGTATAATACCTTTATTATTTCTAATATTGGTAATTCATGTTCTCTCATTATCTACTGATTGTTTTTTTATTTTTTCTTAACTATTCACAAATCAACTTTGGCTTTGTTAATTTCTCTGTTTTCCATTTTACTAGTTTTTTTCTTTAATCTTTATTGTTTCCCTCTTTTCTACTTATAGTTTTTGTTTGTTTGTTTGTTTTACTATTTTTTTAAAGCTTTTTAAGAATTCAGGGATGTTATGATTTTCTTGGTTTTTTAATATGTGCGTCTAAACTACCATTTCAATCCAATCACAGCTATGAATGCATTAAACAAATTTGATATGCTGTGTTTTCATTATCATTTATACTTCAAAATATTGTTTAAATTTCCCTGCCTACATGACATGGGTCTCCCATATTTTGAATCTGCCATTTTTAACTCTGCATGTTTATTATCACCTTTTTTTGTTTAAATTAATCCACATGTTTACATTTTCTTGGTTTTTTTGATCATTGTATCTTCCCATAGCTCAGATCTAACTTCTTCATCTTTTAGTTTTTCTTCATTGAAAACAACTTCATCTTTTAGTTTTCTTCCTGTCTTCTGAAAGTGATATATCCAAGTTGTTAAAAAAAAATACAAACTGTATTTTGCTTTTATTCTTGGAAATAGTTATACTGTTTACACAGTTTTTATGTTGTAAATCATTATTTTATTGTTTCAAAAATATCAACAGAATGAAGAATTATAGAAAGATAATAGAAAATGGAGGTGAGAGAGTCTACAGACTTGGTTTGCAAAATATACTGTCATATGTCAGAGTAAGTTCAAAACTTACTTTGTGTCAAAGCTTTTTATATTGCAGCTTATTGGAGCTTAGGCTTTAGACTTGTGCATTTTGATTTGCACTAGCCTCTGGACCAGTTATTTTGTCTATCCAATGTCAAATTCTAAAGATAAAATATTGTGGGTAACTTAGACTAAGTATTGTTTTTAAACAGTTGATGGCATCTGAACTTAATAGCTATTATTTTTTACTAATAAAAAAGATGAAATAGGCTTTTTTTCAAAGTTGTGTTTAACATGGATGAAATCTTAAAGCTAAGCAGTACTTATAAATGAATAGCCCAGATGTTTACATATTTTAGTAGTTTAATATATGTCCTGAGAAAACACCAATGGACACATATTATAATGTATTGTAATGTTTGCTTCATCATTTGAAAGACATTTAATTCTGCTATAGAGGACAAGAAAACAAATAACACAAATGTAACTCATGAAAGGAAATTAGCAAATAAAATGAGTAAGCTGGCAGATTATGACATATAAGCAAAGCTCATAGAATGTGTTAAATATAGACAATGAGTAAAGTAGTTTATGAGTTATATGCAGAACAAATAAGCTGAGCTAAATATAAATAGTAAATAATTAACCTATAAGCTATACCAAAGATGGAAAGAATAGTTACAATATAGGCTGAAATAAACAAAAGGGTTACATAATGGTAAAAGGAAACAGAAAGATCATATATTGATAATGTACTCTATACACCACTACATATATATATATATATATATATATATATATGGTGATCATGTATTCTATAGACCAAAAGCTACCTCATCTCTACATAAGTCACCTACTGATGCCATCTGATATAGTCCAGTTATGGTCATATATATGCCATGTCCAAAAAGGGTAGATAAAACCCATGGTTATTCAGATTACTAATTGGCAAGCTACTTTCCTCTACATCTTTCTGACAGAGAAATTTGTATCACAGTCTGGCACCTTTTGTCTATGAGCCTCTTGCACATCAATTCTGATCTTCAAAATTATATCATCATAAGAGAAAGCTATGGAGGACAAGACAGACTAGACATTTGAACACTGTATATCCTAGAACTCATATAGCAGGTCTTTTCTATCACTTACAACCTATACAAATATGTTAACTTACTCCATGTCTCTCCCTTCCCACTTAACGCAAATTTAAAATATTTGTAAATATTCCATAATTTGGTCAGTAATAAACTAGGACTTTGTTTTATGACCTCTGAGGTAGTTACTGTGCTCAGAAGTTATCATTGCATAGGGTAATTTCCCATATAATAGGTGATAACAAAATAATGAAAGCATATTTATGAATCCTCTCAAAACTGGATATTTAAAGTCAATTATTAAGAAATTTAAAAGGTGGCATATGCTAAGATCAAGAATATCCAATTGCACTTAATATAGAAAATCAATATTTATCTGTGTGACTTCTCTTTAACCTTGACCTTTGTATATATTTCTAAGGATGAAAAAAAAAGTAGATCCTCTATAAAGCTGTTAATTAATCTCTAGATTACCTTAGGGAACATTTTTTCAGATACCATCTGGACATGATCATATATCTTAGAGAATGGAAACTTGTGGTTCATAACATTTTAATTTTTATTATAAATAGAATAGATAGCTTGCTTTATATAATTCTATAATCCTTTTCTAAAATAGTTTTCTACCCCAGCGGGTTCCACATACTAATAGCATATCAAAAGCTACGTTCCAATGATTCCTGCAATATTTCACTAACTTTGCTCCTGTCTGTCTTGTGTCAGTGCCCTCATTTATCAGTAATCTGTTGTTAGTATTCTGTTGCTAGATTGATCTTGTTAAAGAGATGTTATAAGTCACTATCATTTTTAAAGTCTTTCAATGGATCCAAGTTTGGATTTAATGAAGTCCAAATTTTTCATTCTGGCATTCTAAACCATTGAGGGATCAGGCTCTGCCTCTTTTCCAGACTTATATTTTCTTATATTGTAAATCCAAGCAACGGTTGCAATTCTTGAGTGCTTGGTCAGTCTTTCAAATTCATCATATATAGTATAAGATTTGAAACTACAAGTGCATGTCTGCTATCTGTAATTATCACCTCATTACTTTATGTTTTGAGCAATAATTCCATCACCTATAAAATGGGAAAACTATATTAATTAAAACCATAGCCATAATTATACTTTTCTCACAAAACTGTAAATATTAAATAAATTAAATACCACACAGGCACATCTTTTTGGATCAGTGATATCCACATTTTAAGAATCTTCTTAGGGTCCTTAAAATCAACTTTATTTTAACAATTGGAAATAAAAACATTAAAATGACATGTATAGTATCATCAAAAAACATATACATCATCAAAAACAAATTCTAATATAAACTATAAAATATGTGTGTTAGTGACGTGTAAATATGGACTCATCAATTATTTAAAAAAATGTATCACTCAGGTAGGAGGTAGGTAATGGAGAAGGAAATGTGTGTGGTGGGCAGGGAATGTGCGGGAAATCACCATACCTTCTGCTCAGTTTTGTTGTGAATCTCAAACTACTCTAAAAAATACTGTCTATTAAAAAATAAACATGAAAAACTCAGGCAGCCGGGCTCAGTGGCTCAGCCTGTAATCCTGAGCCTTTGGGAGGCTGAGGTGAGTAGATTGCCTGAGCCCGCGGGTTCGAGACCCGCCTAGGCAGCAAGACCTCATCTTTACAATAAATCAAAAAATCAGCCGGGTGTGGTAGCGCATGCCTGTAATTCCGGCTACTTGGAAGGCTGAGACAGAAGGATCGCCGGAGCCCAGCAGGTCGAGGTTGCGGTGGCCGGGAGCGTGCCACTGCACTCCAGTCTGGGTGACAGAGTGAGACTCAAACAAACAAACAAAAAAGAAAAACTCAGGCATAAAACTAACAAATATATTTAGCAAATCAATCAACCAGAGTTCTGCATTCACCTCTGACATGTAAAAAACTTGGAAGTCATTATTCCATCTCTTACAACAAGAAGAGAACTGAACAGATGGAAAATCAACAACTTATCTCGGGCCTATCAGAGAATTGAGGATGCAGGGCAAATCATCACCCTGAAATTGGGGGAGAAAAATAAATACACAGAAGCACAGTTGGAGTTTGCTTGCCTAGAGGAGGTGCTGCTCCAGAAAATATTGTTAGTAATATTTAATAATAATATAGAAAAATTGATGGAAACTGAGTGGGGGCTTGCATGAGAATAAGAAACTCCTGAGGGTCGCAGTTTTAGGGGGTCCCACACTCATGAATTTTTACATCCAGGAAACCCAAAATCCTCTCAAGGTACAGAATAAATATAATCCCTTCATAGCTAACAGAAAAGGGGGAAAGGTAACCAATTTTAAAACATGTTCCAAGTGTTCTTCATAACTAAAACTTTCCCTACCAGAGCCTTATTCCACCTAGGGGATAAAGCAATTTATCCAATCCTAGCTCTTTCTAATCTTCTTGTCTCACTTAAGTATGTGCAGTCATGAAACTGGGGAGAGCTAAAAGTCTATTATAAAGAACACTGTCCAGGGACACAAATACACTAACAGACTGAAATTTCACTTAAAATGATAGCTTCCTGTTGCACCCATGTTGCTGCAAAATGACATACTTTTGTTATTTTTTATGGTTGCATAGTGTTCCAGTTTTACTCTTAATTGATCTGCAAAGATAACATGTTGTTTAAAGATTTTGACCATATAGCACATGGATAAATATAGTATGTTTTATAGAGATGGTAGAAAAAAGTGGAAATATTGTATGACATATATTCATTATACATGAAACAGTATAGAGAGTATTACAAAATGGATTTAGAGTTATTTTAAGATAAACTTCGATTAGATTAAAATGTATTTGAAAATTCTACAGCAAACACACACACACACACACACACACACACACACACACACACACACAACAGAAGTATGATTGATTGGCTAAGAAAAGAGATAAAATGGAATCTACAAAATGCCCCCATCCAAACCAGAAAAGGCATAAAAGAGCAAATAAAAAGGATAACATATAGAAAATAGCTACAAGATTGGTAGATATTAATCTTAACTGTATCAATGTGCACTTTAATGTCAATAGTATAAATATACCAATTAAACAATTGTTAGAGTGAAAACTATAAGAAGTCTCAACTATATGGTATATACAAGAAATCTATTTTATTTTATTCTATTTTTATTTTTATTTATTTTTTCTTTTTTTAACTTAAATTTTTTTTTTAAATTCTGGGGTACATTTCAGGGTTGGTATACAAATATTCACTGTGCAGGGCCCTTGTTGATGGGGTGTGCCCCCCTTCCCCAGGCAGATTTCTACTACTGTCAGTCTCCCCTCTCGGCCCACTCCCCTTTGCAGTTTCCCGCTACAGTAAATCCTTTTCTTATAGTATTGTAGTAGTTGTTCAAGGTCCAGTTATGAGTGAGAATGTGTGATACTCAGTTCTTTGTTTCTGTGAAAGATCACTCAGTATTATAGACTCTCTAATTCCATTCAAGTTGCTGCGAAGTTCATTATTTTGTTCTTCTTTATAGCTGTGTAATATTCAGTCGTGTATATGTACCACATTTTTTTTAATCCAGTCCTCTTTTGATGGGCAGCACAGTTGGTTCCCTGTTCTTGCTATTGTGAACAATGCTGCGGTAAACATACGTGGGCAGGTATCTTTTTTATAGAGTGGTTTGAGTCCTTTGGGGTATATTCCCAGTAGAGGGATTGTGGGGTAATATGGAAGGTCAATTTTTAAAATTTTTAGGTATCGCTTCACTGTTCCACAGAGGCTGTGTTAGTTTGTACTCCCACCAACAGTGTAGAAGTGTTCCCTTTCTGCCACATCATACCCAGCATCTGCTATTTTTTGAGTTATTGGTGATAGCCATTCTGACTAGAGTTAGGTGGTATCTCAGTGTAGTTTTAATTTGCATCTCCTTGATGACTAGTGAGGCTGAACATTTTTTCATGTATCTGTTGGCTGCCTGTATGTCTTCTTTTGAGAACTGTCTATTCATAACTTTTGCCCACTTTGCAATGAGGTTGTTTGTTTTTTTTTCTTTTCAACACATTTGAGCTCTTTGTAGATCTTAGATGTTAGGCCTTTGTCACACAGGCCTTTGGAATTGGCAAATATTTATTACCAGTCTGTGGGCTGTCTCCCTGCTCTCTTGATGGTTTCTTTGGCTTTGCAGAAGCGTGTTAGTTTAATGAGGTCCCACTTGTCTATATTATCTCTTATGGCCTGGGCGCCCCTGGTTTTGATCTGGAATTGGTTGCCAGTTCCAATTTCTGTAAGAGTGTCTCCGTCATTTTCTGAGGTTTTTATAGTTTGAGGTTTTATGTTTAGGTCTCTGACACATTTAGAGTTGATTTTTGTGTATGGGGATAGGTAGGGGTCCTGTTTCAATCTTCTGCATGTGGTCAGCCAGTTTTCCCAGCACCATTTATGGAATAGGTTCTCCTCTCCACAGTGGTTTGTGGTGGAGGCTTTGTCAAAGATGAGTTGGTTGAGAAAATGAGGTTTTGTTTCTGGAATCTCAACTCTATTCCATTGGTCTATATGGAAGTTCTTATACTAATACCAGGCTGTTTTGATTATTGTAGCTTTATAATAAAGTGTAAAGTCTGGGAGTGTGATACCTCATGCTTTGTATTTTTTGCTGAGGATTGTTTGGTTATTCTTGATCATTTATGTTTCCATATGAATTCCTGTATTATTGTTTCTAGATCTGAGAAGAATGTTGCTGGTAATTTGATGAGTATTGCTTTAAATCTGTAGATTGCCTTAGGTAGAATGGATATCTTAACAATATTGATTCTTCCAATCTATGAGCATGGAATATTTTTCCACTTGTTTGTGTCATCTTTGATTTCTTTGAGCAGTGTTTTATAGTCTTCATTGTAAAGGTCTTTCACATCGCTGTTTAGGAAGATGCAAAGGTATTTTAATTTTTTTGTGACTATTGTGAATGGAATTGTGCTTTTTATTTGGGTTTCTGTTTGGTTATTATTGGTATGTAGAAATGCGATTGTCTTTTGTACATTTATTTTATACCCTGAGACTTTGCCAAAGTCTTTTGTCAGTGAAGGAGGTTTTTGACTAATGTTCCTGTGTTTTCAAGGTATAGAATCATGTTGTCTGCAAAGAGAGATAACTTGACTTCCTCTTTTCCTGTTTGTATACCCCTGATCACCTTCTTGTCTCTGACTGCTCTAGTTAGGTCTTCCAAAACTATGTTGAACAGGAGGGGTGAGAGTGGGCATCCTTGTCTTGTTCCAGTTTTCAAGGGATATGGTTCCAATTTCTGTCTGTTTAGCAGTATGCTAGCTGTGGGTTTCTCGTAGATGGATGTTACTATTTTGAGGTATGTTCCATCTATGCCTAGATGTCGAGGGTTTTTATCAAAAAGGGGTGCAGGATCTAATCAAAAGCTTTTTCTGCATCTAATGATATAATCATGTGGTTTTTGTTTATATGTCTGTTGATGTATTTAATTACATTTATGATCTTATTAATATTGTGCCAGCCTTGCATCCTGGGGATAAAGCCTACCTGGTCATGGTGGAATGATTTTTGAGATGTATTGTGGAATCCGGTTTGCTAGGATCTTGTTGAGAATTTTAGCATCTATCTTCATCAAAGATATTAGCCTGTAGTTCTCTTTCTTTGTTGGGTCTTTACCTGGCTTGGGTATCAATGTGATGTTAGTTTCATAAAATGATGGGAGAGTTCCATCTTTCTTAATCACCTGGAATACTTTCAGTAGGATTGGTATCAGTTCCTGCATGTATGTCTTGTAGAATTCTGCTGGAAAGTCATCTGGTCCAGGGTTTTTTTGGTAGGTAATTTTCTTATGTCATAGTCAATTTCCTGGATTGTTATTGGTCTATTTGGGGTCTTGATTTCTTCTTGTTTCAACCTAGGGAGGTTGTGTGATATCATAAAGTCCTCCATTTCCTTTAGGTTTTCAAGTTTGTTTCCATACAAGTGTACATAGTAGTCTCTGATAATCTTTTCTATTTCTTCAGGGTCAGATGTGACTTCATGTTTTCTGTTTCTGATTGTGTTTATTTGGGCTTTTCCTCTCTTTTTCTTGGTCAGTCTGGCTAGGGGACTATCAATCTTGTTTATCCTTTCAAAGAATCAGCTTTTTGTTTGATTGATTATTTTCAATTCTCTTTTTGTCATCTATGTCCCAGATTTGGGTTTTATTTTGGTGATCTAGATTCTTCTGCTGACGTTAGGGTTTTGATAGTCTTGCTTTTCCAGCTTCCTTAGGTGACTTTTTAGGCTGTTAACTTGCAGTCTTTCCATTTTCTTCATGTGCATTTGTAGAGATATGAATTCCCCTCTTACTACTGCTTTCATGGAATCCCAGAGATTTTGGTAAGATGTTTAATTTTCATTTGTTTCCAGGTAAATTTTAAATCTCTATTTTGATTTCCATGTTGACCCAGAAGTTGCTTAGCATCATGCTGTTTAGTCTCCATGTCTTTGTGGGTTTGGGGGAAACTTTGTTGGTGTTGATATTTATTTTTATTTCACTGTGATGTGAGAAGGTGTGTGGCAAAATGTCAATCTTATGAAATTTATTTATGCTTGATTTATTGCCAAGAATGTGGTCAATTTTAGAGTATGTTCCATGCGGTGATGAGTCGAATGCATATTCTATGATCGTTGCGTTCTCTAAGTATCAATTAAGACCATTTGGTCAAGAGTCACATTGAGGTTCTGGATCTCCTTGCTGACTTTTTAGTCCTAAAGATTTTTCTAGGGTTGTGAGTTGGGTATTAAAGTCCCCAGTTATGATAGTGTTAGAGTCAATATCTTTTTAAAGTTTGCCTAGAAGCTGCTTTATGAAAGTTGGTTCTCCTGTGTTGGGTGCATTTATGTCTAGGATGAATATTTCTTGTTGATGGATTGAAACTTTTATCATTATGTAGTGACCTTCTGTATCTTTTAAAACTTTTGATAGCTTAAAGGGTATTTTGTCTGATATTAAGATCACAACTTCAGCTTTCGTTTGTTTTCCATTCACCTGAAAATTTGCTTCCCATCCTCTTACTTTGAGTCTATGAGTGTTCTTTCTGGTAAGATGAGTCTCTTGGAGACAATATATTGTTGCTCATTTTATTCATTTTGCCATTCTATGTCCTTTCAGTGGTGCATTTAGTCCATTCACATTCAGGATAATTATTGAAATGTGAGAGTTTATCCCTGTCATAAGGTTCTTATAGAGTTGTTACTGTTCCTGTGTGTTGTCTTCCTTTTGATTTTTGGGTTGACTCATGTGTTTTCAATCTTTTTCCTATACTCTTGTGAAGAAAGTTGTCATTCTTTTTTCCTTTTCTTCTGTGTTTAATGCTTTCTTAAGTTTTTCTTGTAGAGGTGGTCTAGGTGCAGTGTAAGATCTTAGGGATTCAATGTTGGGAAAGATTTTACTTCCCCCTCACTGGTGAAGCTTAGCTTAGCTGGTTAGGTAATTCTTGGTTGAAATTGTATATTTTTGAGAACTTTGAAGATTGGGCTTCATGTGCTCCTAGCCTGAAGTGTTTCTGTAGATAAATCTGTTGGTATTCTAATTGGTCTTCCTCTATAGGTAGTCTGACCTTTTTCTCTTGCTGCCTTTAGGATTTTTTTCTTTTATACCTACTTTGTTAAGGCAAATGATTATGTGTCTGGGAGTTGGTCTTTTCATTTGTTGTCTTGCAGGGGTTCTTTGGATCTCTTGTGTTTGTATTTACACATAACTGGTGAGATGAGGGAAGTTTTCTTGAATGATTTCATGGAATATTTGTTCCAGGGTAGTTTCTGTCTCTCTGCCTCAGGAAGTCCAATTACTGTTAGGTTCGGCCTCTTGAAATAATTGCTCATCTCTTGAAGATTTTGTTCTGTCTTTTTAAGGTTCTTTTCTATGTTTTTGACAATTTGGGTTAGTTCTATATTTTGGCCCTCAAGCTCTGAGATTCTTTTTTCTGTTTGGCTAATTCTGCTTTCCATGCTTATTAGTTTGCTATTTATTTCACTCACAGTATTCTTTACTGCTGTTATCTCAGTTATCAACTCCTTCCTATTTTCCTCTTGTCTCTCCTCAATTCTTTTTATTCTCTCTATTAATGTCTTGGTGTCTCGGTTTGTAGTATGTGACCCATCATACTGGGGTGCTTCCTTGTTTGCATTCCAAAGTCTGTTTTATCAGTTTCTGACCTACCAGGGGTCTGTGTGAGACCTGTATTCTTTTGGTTTTTCTTCATTTGTATAGATTTTCCTCCCCACTTTCTTCCCCTTCTTCTTTAGTTCTGTTGTTCAGGGATGGTGGGGTTTCTTTTACTTTTGTTTGCTCAATCTCCTATTCTTCCTTATGTGAATCCTCTAGCTTTGTTCAATTCTGAGACTGTACTGTGGGTTGGGGTCTATACTTTTTTGCAGTCTTGAGATTTAAATGAGGGGGGAGCTGTGATTCAAGTTCTATCTACAGATCCCAGTATCCACCAACAGGTGTATGGGTACTCTGGAACCCCCTTCCCACTGTCTTGCAATCTGTTCATGCAGTGGGGGTATAAGTTTGCTCCCTGAAAGCAAAATGAGGTCAAAAAAGGAAAAGAATGGAACAGGGAAGAAAGAGAGGAGAAGAGAAAGGTGGGGAGAGAGAAGAGTAAGAGGGATAACACACAAATGTACTAACTAACAAATGAAAAGTGATGCATCCGGGCTCAGTGGCTCAGCCTATAATCCGTGCCTTTGGGAGGCTGAGGTGAGTGGATTGCCTGAGCCCGTGGGTTCGAGACCCACATGGGCAACTTGGTGAGACCTCATGTCTACAATAAATCAAAAATTAGCTGGTTGTGGTAGCACGCGCCTGTAGTTCCAGCTACTTGGAAGGCAGAGGTGGAAGGATCACCAGAGCCCAGCAGGTGAGGCTGCGGTGGCCAGGAATGGCCACTGTACTACAGTCCGGGTGACAGAGTGAGACTCTGACCCAAAAAAAAAAAGAAAGAAAGAAAGAAAAGTGATGCAAAGACAGAGAAGAATCAATAATAGCTAAAACATACAGACAATCTTACAAAAACACAAACCAGTCAACCTCCCTATTGGTATACAATTCCCTTACACAAACAGGAGTTCTAAAGAAAAAAAAAGAGAAATCAGTAAAATAACAGAAACAAGGCAAGTACAAAAATGTTATCAAAAACAGAGAGAAGAAAGAAAAAGTAAAACAGAAAACAAACAAAAATGAACAAAACATACAGTCAAAGAATAAAAATTTTAAAAAGTAAAAAAATGAATCAAGCTTGTCCTGAGATTGTTCCTGTGTGCCCAACGTCAGTTCAGCTCTGATCTCTAGCTGTCATCGCAGGCTGGTGGGGTTGCTCACAGCTAGAGTCATATGTCCCAGGCCTGCTGCAGAAGGATCAAATCTGGACACAGTTGGCTTGCTGCCTGTCATTTCTACCACTCAGATCCAACCTGTCTGTGTCTGATCTAGAATGGGGGAAGGGCTTCTGTCTCTCCCCATTTGATGCAATTACCTCAGGTCCCAAGTTGGAGGCAGGGGAGAGCTGTGTGAAGCTGGGTGAGGCAATGCAGGTCCTTGGCAGATCTTGGGACAGAGAAAATAACTGTGGGGCCCCTCTTTATTGGGCACAGGCCTCCTCCTTGGCCCTCCTTGATCTTCTCTCTCCACTGATCAGACTCCAGGTTCCAGCTGATCTCTGGTCCCAGCACTGTGGGGAGGCTTGGGGCAGTGGAGGGAGCTGGGAATTATGCAGGGCTAGGAGCTGAGGACTGTGGTGGTGGCACAGTGTGTGAGACCAGCTACAGCAGCTAGCTTTTGTGGAGACGTTTATAGTCCGACATGTCCCATCACCATCTTGCCCCTCCCCTCAAGAAATCCATTTTAATATAAATAAATTGAAATAGATTACAAACAAATGTATTACGAAAGATATGCTATGAAAACACTAATCAAAGGGAATATGAAGTCATTATATTAATTTCACAAAAGCAGACTTAAGAACTAGGAATATTATCAAGGATAAAGAGGAGTATTATATGATGACAAGGTAGTGAGTTTTTAAGACACTATAACAAATCTAAAAATATAAAGATGTAACAACAGAGCATTCAAATGTGTGAGGCAAAAAAATAATAGACTTGAACACAGAAATAGAAAAAATTCACTACTATAGTTGAAGACTTTAACCTTCCTCATTCAGTAACTGATAGACTAACAGGCAGAAAAATTAATAAGGGTAAAGTTGAGTTGAAGAGCACTGCCAATCAACTCGATCTAATTGATGTTTATAATATTCTCCATAAAGAACAGGAGAAGACACATTCTTCACATAGAAAATGACCAAGGGAAATTATATTCTGGTCATAAAATACATCTTAATACATTTAAAATAATAGAATTTATGGAGAGTATGCACTCAGACCACAGTGGAATTAAACTAGAAATCAGTAAAAGAATGCTAGCTGAAAAATTCTCAACTATTTTGAGGTAAAACAACTCACTTCTACATGAAAAATGGGTCAGCAATATCTCAGGATAATTTTTAAATGCTGGACAAAATACAAATTAGATACAACTTATCAAAATTTGTTAGAACAAGCCAGGCTCCGTGGCTCAGCCTGTAATCCCGCACCTTTGGGAAGCTGAGGTGAGTGGATTGCCTGAGCCCGCAGGTTCGAGACCCGCCTGGGCAGCGAGACCTCATCTCTACAATAAATCAAAAAATCAGCCAGGAGTGGTAGCACATGCCTGTAATTCCGGCTACTTGGAAGGCTGAGGCGGAAGGATCGCCAGAGCCCAGCAGGTAGAGGCTGCGGTGGCCGGGAGCGGCCACTGCACTCCAGTCTGGGTGACAGAGTGAGACTCCAACTCAAAAAAATAAATAAATAAAAAATAATGTTATACAGATTGGGAAAGAAGATAAGTTTGTCTATGTTTGCAAAGACCATAATTGTATTTGCAGAAAATTCTCCAAAATTGATCAAACACACCACCAAAAACTTACCTGAAACTAGTAAAGAGTTTATCAGTTGCAAGATACAAGGTTAGCATAGCAAAGTCATATATCCCTATATACCAGCAATGAACAATTAGAATTTAAAATTTTAAATGGATTTCTCTCACCCATGCTAGCTATGGCATGTCTTTCTGTCTTTCTCTTCTTCTTTCTCTAATAAACTTTGTTTCAAAACTTTAAAAATAAAATAAAATAAAAATTTATATAATATGACACTTAAAATAGCACCTAAAAATGACTTATTTAGGTATACATCTAACAAAATGTCTTCAGGACCTATATATTAAAACTATACAACTCTGATGAAACAAAATATTGAAAATCTAAATAAATGGAAAGATATTTTATGTTCATATACTGGAAGACTAAGTCTGTTAATATGTCAGTGCTTATCAACTTAATCTATAGATTCAACACAATCCTGACCAATAATCCATCAAACCATTGGAGGGAATAGTGACAAAGTCATTCTTAAGTTTGGAAGGAAAGAAAGGTGACAATATACCCAGCACAATATTGAAGAAGAACACAGTCAGAGAAGACTGACACTACCATATTTTAAGATCTATCATAGTTACAATATTCAAGACAGCATAGTAATGGTAAAAAATAGACACATAGATCAATGAAACTGAATTCAGGCTCCAGAATAAACTGCTACACATATAGTCAACTGATCTTTGACAAACAAGCAAGGCAATTCAGTGGAGTAAGGATAGTTTTACCAAATATTGCTGGAGCCATTAGACAGCCTAAACTTCTACCACCCACCGCTCAGAAACATTAACTCAAATTGGAGATGCAAACTCTAAAATGCAAAAGTATAAAACTTGTAGGGACAATACAGTTAAAACTTAGATGACCTTAGGTTTTTCATTGAGTTTTTACATACAACACCAGCATATTTATTCATGAAAGAAAAATTATTAGACTTGATTAAAAGTATAAACTTATGAACTACAAAAAGCACTGTTAAGAGAATAAAAAGGCAAGCCACAGAGTGGACGAAAATCTTTGTAAAACCCATCTGAAAAATGACTTATATCTAAACTATAGAAGGAACACTCAAAACTCAGTCATCAGAAACCCAGTTAAAATATGTGCAAAACATCTGAACAGACAGGTCACCAAAGAAGACACACAATCTCAAATAATTATAGCCAAGGTGAATCTGAAGGCAAAAAAACAATGTTGGAGTAACTGACCATTTCCTGCTCTCTCTCCCTTTATGTTTCACAAGTGCTACCCCTAATTTTACTATTATACTTACTTCCTACTCAGCAGTGTCTGCTTCCCAGAAAAACAAATAACATAAAGTAGGAATACAATAAAAGCAAACATGTTATCAGACATCAAATTCAGCAGTCTACATATAGAAAAGACAATGTGATCAAGGAGGCATTTGTAGGGAGCTTTATGTTCATTTGTAATGTCTTGTCATGTAAGCTTACTGTTGTTATTATCAGTACTTATAATACTATTTGTATTATCTTGTATCGTATTATGTTTGTCTTCATTTAAATATTGCCATTTTCTACATTTGTGTATTTGAAATATTTTATAACTAAACATTTTTTAAAGCGTGGAATAAAAATGAGGCTTCCTATAAAAACTTTCTGGGAAATTATCTTTTTACAGAATCAGAAAAGGGAGTTTTTAGAGAGGAATGGACTTAGGTAAGTAGGTAGTTTTAAGGACAGGTGATTCAAAGCTTGAAACCAAAATTTTATTTTATATGGCTTTGTGCAAGTTACTTAAATTCTCTAAATCTCAATCTCCTTATATATAAATGGAAATTAAAATGTGTTCTGTTTGTTTGCACTTTGTGAGAATTAGATTACCTAAGGCACCTAGAGACCAGTGACTGTCACAATGCTCAATTGCAGCTAGCAAATATTATTTTCATACATTTTAAAAAGAAATTTGAAAAATAATTCAAAATAAGACATTATCAAAAATTAAAATCTATTTTATGTTTATAAATTTAGAACAAAGAGTATCTGATTTGTCCTTTCTTTTGTAATATAACTCTAAGAATTTTAAAAAATCTCTGTAAGTGTATAAACGTGAGAGAATTCAAATGATTTCCAAGCAACTAAATGGTCAGGGAATATATTATCTTTATTTAGCTTAACAGATATAAACTGGAATTATACTGACCTGAATTTTTCTATAGAAAAATTGTCAAAAAATATATGTATACTATAAGTGCTTTGTGTTTATTACCGGGCTTAATTTATTAATTGCATTTAAATTTGGAGATATTTGCATGTTGTATGTTTTGTTTAATTGCAGTCAACTTAGTATATTTAGGGTGAAAAAACATTTGATAAATTATAATATAAATACTTTCAACTTTAAGTTTTCAAAGATTGACATTTTTAAATGTATTTGTTGTTAAAAGTTATTTGGAGGTAATGAGTTTAATTCAGCTCAGGAACAACCAATTTACCTAGGCAAGCAGTTTTGAAATTTATGAGTTGCAGTATCATTTTCACAAAGTAGTTGAAAGCAGTTTTGTATTGGTTCAGATGCTCTCCTTTAGTGACTTTCACTTTAAGTCATATTCTATTTACACAGTTTAGCAATATTGAGAATACATTTATAAAAATATACATAATCTTTTCACTCATGTATACTACTATCCCAGTATATACTAACGTAAGCAATATTATTGATTCTGATCTTTTGATAAGAATTATAAACATACTTACACATGACCTTAAGTAGAAATGAGTATTTGATGTTCATGATTTCTTGACTAACTTATGTAAATGCACTTTTAACCTCAGAAAAGTGCATGGGTTCAGTAAAGTACTTTAGAAATAGGCTTATATTCTTGAGCTTTAATTTTTCTCACCAAATTGAACCAATCTGTTCCCAATTTAATTCATTATTCATTTTTAGTAAGAATCATAAATGTGATAAACAGAAAAAAAATTGTGTTCATGTTAAAATAACTCTCCTTAATTGTGGCAAATAACTAGCAATATGGCATAATCAATATGAAGCAGGTACTGGACTTGTGTGGGAAATGCATGAAGATTATTTTTATTGAATAAAGAAGACATAATTTGACATTGTACAGATAGCATTTGAAGACCTCGCTAGATTTGCCTTTAATGCTATGGCAACAGCATCCCACAGCATACCACAGTAGATAGTCATGTGACTAATCACAGTAGACTTCCTGTCCTTGGGACTACAATACCAAAAACTGACTTTTTTTTATATCAAATAATCTGGGTTCTGACAAGCAGCTGTGAGACTTTTCTGCTTCATCTCACTCCTGTCTACACTATATCTCTATCCAAAACAAAAATGTGACTGTTGCTTAAAAATCAGATTTAGAGATTTGGAAAATTTAAATTAGTAGGTGTGTGTGTACATGCACACACACACATATATGTAATCTGGACATATATATTCAGACAAAAAATCTTATATGTAAGGAAATGTTTATATTAAGAAATGTCTTAAAGATTAACTTTGAAAAGTTTTTATAGTATAGATTAAAAAAATGAGAAAACCATCTCACAATTTTTTTTCTATGACTCCACGGAAAATTCTGATGAATAGAAATAAATTTTGCAGCCGGGCTGGGTGGCTCAGCCTGTAATCCCGTGCTTTGGGAGGCTGAGGTGAGTGGATTGCCTGAGCCTGCGGGTTTGAGACCCGCCTGGGCAACTTGGTGAGACCTCATCTCTACAATAAATCAAAAAATTAGCCGGGCGTAGTAAGTAGCGCATGCCTGTAATTCCGGCTACTCAGAAGGCTTAGGCGGAAGGATTGCCGGAGCCCAGCAGTTCGAGGCTGCTGTGGCCGGGAGCAGTCACTGCACTCCAGTCTGGGCGACAGAGTGAGACTCCAACTCAAAAAAAAAAAATGAAAGAAAGAAATTTTGGAAATAAAAAGAAACACTCTAAGAAAATAACATAGATTACTGCAGGGTTCTAGTCTCTTTACAACATATTATCACTTAAAAAGCAATAAAAGTTTACAGAAGAGATGAATGGGCAGTTAAGTTAAATAACATTGATTCGAAACTTGAAAAAAAAGGAAAAGGGAACTAAAATACACAATTTGATTAAGTACTGGCTCTTGTTACTTAGGAGTCTGCCAAAAAGTTTGAACCCTATCCAAAACAGTCTATTACACTTTTCATCGGTTTTAAACCCTGAAAGCAAGGGAGACATAAAATATGCATGCATTGCATAAAAACTGAAAAGAAGCAATTAATTTGGAACGAATGTCCAACTCATGTGATAAAATAAAAGCCCTAAAAAGAGTCTAGTGACAACTTTTAGGTGTTATAGCACTCCTTCTATCTTGTCCAGGCATAATATTGTTTTTAAGTCTTTTGTTGAGCATTTTAAGTTTACAGACTTACAAAAAATTGTTTTTTCAAACTTTGAACATTAAATTTGCCCATGGAATGTATATTGAATGCATATCAATTAACATCAAGGAAAACTAAAATCTAAGCTCCAAAATTCCAAAAAGTCAAATTCTGTTGACTTTTTCAACATAATTTTTAAAAATTAGATGTCTGCAGGAAAATAAAGGAATTGTATAAGCTTACTTTTATTTCCTTCATTTAGATGGACAGTGAAATTTGGATGAGGTTAATATACTGTACTGAATTCTACTAACCACTAAGGAGGTACTTTATATATTTGATAGTAAATTATAAGGCTAAGTTCTTGATAGACAAGATGTGATATTTTCAATTTTTATTAATTATAGTCTACCTAGCTGTGCATTTTTGTTTTGATTGATGTATTTTCTATTAATTTAACATATAAGTTTAAATACTTTCTACATTTCAAAATTATATGGTTTAATCACTGTATAGAGAATATTTAGGTAGCATAAACAAAATTACAATGTCAATGAGAAAATAATGTGTTACTAATTAAAAATTGTTATAATTAAAAATGATTTAGTTATTTTAGAATACTTAGAAGGCAAATTTAAGATAAAGTCAAAATGTAACATACCCATAACATCCTCATAGAGAGAACCACTCTGAGTACACTGATGTAAACTTTTTGAGAAACAAATGTATTCTTGGCTTAAATGTATTTATATAATTAGTCAAGGTCTTTAATTTTTTTATGTTAAGATAATTTTGGTGAAATAGGTGCAGGATCTCTGATGACAATTACTAACAGCAAAATTAAGGTACTTAAATTGTAGAGCATGTATATGTAAATACTGCATATGTATAAATATATAGATGAATTAAACTTAACTTTGGCATAGAGGGGAGGAGAAACAGATGCATTAAAGATAGCATTCCCATGAGGGGGTTTGGAAATTTCACATAGTTCAACTTGAATATGAAAGAAATCCACATCAAAACTATTCTTCAAATAACAACTAACTCATTGAGCACTCACTATATCTCATACCAGCAATCCTGTGCATGAGATGATTATTATTGTTCTAATTTCATAAAAGAGAAATGTTTGACACAGAAATAATAAAAACATCTAGGGACAAGAGAATGTAAGTGATAGAGCTAAGACACCCAACATAAGAGTATTTTAACCACTCTGCAATACTGACTCACAATTATAGTTGGAGATCCTGTGTGTCAATAATGGTAGATTAATTCAATCCCATTTTCTTAACTCAGAAAAATTTTGGACAGTTTATAGTTACCTATATTCAACAATTAACAAAAAGTATAACTTTTATAGCAATTGCTCTTATACAAAAAGGTGTGCAATATCGAAACTCGGGTCATATTTCTACTGGCATTTGGGCCTCTCATTCTGATTTGCACCCCACATCTTTAAAATAAAATATTTTAAGAATGAAGTTTAAAAGAAGAGTCTTATGCATTTACTGAAAATCGAACAGAATGCCACTCATCATAGAAGAGAAGTTTTGTGTAAGTGTAACCTGGAGCTTGTATAATTAACTATTAGCAAGAAAAGATTATCTATGTGTTTTTTCCATTACTTGTTTTTAGTTGACTTTAGTGAGTGTAATTTACTTGCAATAAAAGGAACCTATTTAAAAAAAATATTTCTAGTGGCATTGCACATTTATCAACAGATTCCACCTGCTAGCTAAATATTTTACAATTATAGACTATTAAAACAAAATGAAATAAATGGTCAAAAATTCAATTTCCTGCATTATTATAAATTATATTCCTCTCTTTTTTGACAGGAAATGAGAAATACGAAAGGTATAGTTGGTGGGTACAGTTAAAAATAAAATATGTGGGGTGTTGTAAAAAATACATTAAAATATCGATTATGCTGTTGTTTTTTTTAAATTTATTTCACTGTAGAACTTTCAAATATGATAGACAAAAAATGGTATGTATGCACAATCAGCTTCAAGAGTAAAATAATGAGTACAATTCACTGCACAAGTTTTTGTAAGTGCCAAGAAATGAGGTAAAATTGAATTTATCAAATTCTGGAGCAATTTTATAGTTTGAATTTCAATACAATGATACTTAACTATAAAGTCACTTGAAAAATATACTATTAACAAGACACCACCACAAACTCATTAAATTAGAGATCTTTGCTAATAGGACACGAGCTCTGATAGCTTTTTTCACTTCCAGGGTGTAAAGATGATTCTAATGGCCATGAGGAAATCTACCCCTGTGAAAGAGTGTCATGAAAGATTTAGGTGTCTTGCATCTATTCATTCCTTTTTCCTGTTACCACAGCAGGACCACAGTCAACTCTGCCAATGTTGTAAACTGTGGTCACTTAATCACTACTGAGAAGCTTTTTCATTGCCACACTATAATGGTGAAAATTTATGAAACAATTCTTCTGAAAATATTTTTTTTAAATCATCACCTGTAAGCTACAATAGTGGTTTCTAAATGACGGTAGTGAATTAAAAATAAAGATTTCCTATTTGCTAGGAAAGCCTGTTTCTCACTCAGATGATTCTTATGTGCAACCAGTTTTAAATTCTTAGAAGTTTGAAATCAATAAAACTATTTTTTCTAAAAAACTTATATATCTTATATCAGTTAATAATATTAGATACGGTATGTGGGTTTGTAGAGCAGTGGGGGCAGAGATAGAAGACCCAGAATTGTTTGTTTCACCTTTCCACATGTAAGATGGTAAGCAGAGAAGTATCATATGACCCTGAGTGATGAATAAAGTAACTTACCTTACCTTCATGGTATCCAAATTCACATCTCAAGAGATCCAGTTGTACTTTTTTACATGCTTTTGGATATTACAAGTTGTGTTCAGTCTTTTTTTTTTTTTTTATAGTAGTCTCCCTTTTAGTTTCTTTCTGGAGTTACATTTTCTGATTCTCACAACTGAAAGAGCTACTATGACCTTCAGAGTATTTACATTTTAAGAGTTTTCATTAATTAACCTGTCAGCATTCCTTGGCTTTTCTAGTTTCTGTTTCTATCAGTTCCTTAAGGCTGGGTTCTCTGATACCCCTAAGAGCCTTGTCAAACACATCCTAGTTCCTCAATCAGTGCTCACAGAAAAAGGACAAATAAGATTGGCATTATTTTTGACCTCCCCATGCCATGCACTGAATTCATTCTCTCCATGTACCTATAACCATAGCCATTAAGAACACACTCGATTGTAACTAAAATCCCAGATGCAACTGATGGCTTGCTGTGTTAGAACGGCCTCTTGGCTCTCTTGCAGCTTGTTTTTATCATTAGGTAATGCTTCTCAGACCTCATTGGCACTTTGACTGTATATTCATCTGAACTTGGCTGTGCTTTGGTTTCCTCATCTCATTTTTGGCCACCAAGCCCTACTACTCAGCAGAGAACAGAGACTGGTGTCTCACAGCACCACAGATGTGAAATGACTGGAGAACAACACCCTGAGCTGCTGCCACCAGGAATGATGTTTTAATCAAGGCAACCGCAGTAAAATAATAGACTTTCAGCTGGGCTTCTAAGTAAAAAAATTCTGTCCCTGTTGTGTGAATTTAAAATAATCAACCAAACACCACAGCCTGATGACCAAAGCAAAGGAAACACATTATAGCTTGAGTATTCCAGGAGTAGAGAGAGACAGAGAACTTCAGCACCATGCAACCATTTCCAACACTGATAAAGCCATCCATTTGCCAAGTTTATAAAAGAAAGGCAAAGCATCCATAGAAATTGAATGGTGAAATCTCAGAACTGAAAGACAATTCCTTAAGAAATATTTTTTTAAAAATAAAACAAATAAAAAACATAAGATATACTGAATCAAGAAATAAGGCTCTGAAGTTGGAATCTAATGTTACTGGAACATACAGGAAGATTGCCTTAAAGTCTGTGGGAGGTTTTCCGTCCTCTCAATAAATCTTGTTTTTTTAAAAAAATCCAGCACTAGTGCTGCTGCATGCATATATATATGGACTATGAGTTCGACTATATGGAATCTAATATAGTAGAACTCATAGACTCACAAGATAGAAGCTTTCCAGGGTTTGAGTGAAGGTTTGAATGGAGAAATATTAGTCAAAGGGTACAAAGTTTCAGTTATACAAGATGAATAAGTTCTGGAGATATAATGTACAGCATGGTGACTAAAGTTTCCAATACTCTGTCTATACTTCAAATTTGCTAAGAGGATAGATGATAAGTGTTCTTACTACACCCTCTCACATCCCTCACAAAAGTGACTATGTGAGGTGATGGAAATGTTAGTTGTATTTACTGTGTTGATTATTTCACAATATATATGTATATCAAATATTAAATTTTATACCTTAACTATACCCAATTTCCATTAGTCAATCATACCCTCATAAAATTGAAAAAAGAAAAAGAAATCTATAACAAAAAACATTCACTTGATCTCAATTGAAGTTAGCTCTTCTTGAAGATGAAATAGAAACTGACCAGCTCATTATTTACCCTTTGTGGGTCTTAAAGTATAATTATGTAAACTGTATAATTATAGGATTGACTTCACCTATTCCCACCAAAAGCCTTTGTTGTTTTCAGTAAGTCTTGGGTAAAAACAAAGCAACCCAGAAATCAACAACAAATAAGCAAACAAGAGACATGGCTAGTTTTACTGTAGCTAGGAACCTGGAAAGGGTACCTCATTTCTGTCTTTTACATTAATGATTTTGGTGGCCTAATTAGAAAAAAAAAAAATTCTGAAAACAGCTCCATTTCATGAAAGTGCTTATTTTTGTCTGGGATCCTTGACTGACCTACAAATTATATACACATATATTCTGCCCAAACCACATAAAGGAAAATAAGTAAAATATAATCAGCAAGAGACTTAATCTGGTGATAATTTCTAATCCCTTATGTGTATCCAGGCAATCCAGTAGTCAAAATTGTAGAAAAACATGAGCACTCATCTTTGATTTCTGGAAGCTCCCTAAGTGGAATAAATTTGACTGCTGCAAATGGAACATTACAAGAATGCATGGAGCAACTGCTGTGCAAAAGCCCCTGGAGACTGGCTGCTATGGAGTTTGACACAGTTCTAAATTGGTTTCCTTTCAAAGGAGGTATTCCAATCTTTTCTTCAAATAATTGAGCAAAGCAATTAAGCAGTCTCTAGAAGAGCATTAATGTGCCCACGGAGGACACTACAAAATATTTTCTCAACATTTCATAATGTATTGATTTTAGAAAAACAGTTAATTCCTCTTTAAATGACCCATTTTCCTCAATATGTTAACAACAGCCAGTTAACCAGGCCTCAAGTACACATTTAAAGAAGCAAATTGTCCTACCTAGTAAACCTAGTGATTTTATCATTCTTCTTGTTTATGCTGAGGCATTATTGAAAACATTGGTAGTTTATAGTTAAAATGTTGATTTATAGTATACTATTTATTTTCATGAGCTCATAGTTTATAATGCATTTGGGATTATTTATGAAAAATTTGTCAGTTAGCAATTAAGATTGTGAAAGATTCATTCTTATCTCAAATGATAGCAAATGACAGTGATGAATATAATAGAAAAGGGAAACAGCCATTGAATATGCAGTGGTTATAGAGAGTTTGAAAGCTTGATATCCCTGAAAATTGAATATGAACAAAAATGGTAGGTCTTAGGAAAAACAACAGCAACATTAAAAGCCAAAATAAAATAGAGTATTAACACTTGAAATCATGAGTAAAATCTCAGGGTACAGGAAGCTTAAAATTTTTCAGAGTAGTAGGGTTACTGGTGACTGGCAAAAAATAGAGTGGGATATTTTTCTTTTTCAATCCACCATAAAGACTTTATCTTGTCTATTCCATCTTGGATACCTTTTTTTTTAGTTCTTTTTTTTGTTTTGTTTTTTTAAATCTCACTGTTTTTCTGGCTTTACTACTTTTTTTAGACATATGTAGACATATGGCAGAAAGGAGAAAAAATTACCAATAATTAATTTTTTTCAGGTAAAGTCCCTGTAAACATTGTAACAGATATACTTCCAGCAGTATTTTTCTCATTTTATTTCTCTTTTTGCCACTTTAATACATAGGTAATATATAGTAATCATAGAAAAATATAAAATTGAAATAATAAAAAATAACATTAATAAAATAATCTCTAAACCCCAAATCTCTGTATATACGACTGCATATTTGTTTATAACAAAATGATCTTTGAATGAGACTGAACATTATTATTTGAATCTTGAAGAGCAGTTTGAAAAAGATGGAATAAGCATTGTGTTGACCTATTTAGATTACACTGATTGGCACTTACTGATGGGAGATACACGACTGTTGCAATCTTGTGTGATTTTGGTCGAATCCAAAATATCAGGCTGTAATTCTGCACAAGATAGGTTTTACCTTTCAGTAAAATGGATCGTTTCACTGTCAATCATCCTGTGATATTCTGGTAACTGCCCATATTTTCCCAAGAGGAGTAGGGGAGAAGTGTCAGGAGACAGAATTTAGATTTGGTGAGTAAATTTTTCTTCTCTCTGAAGGAATTTAGAAATATCAGGTATGTCTTGCTTGAACTCTTTAACATAAAGCTTAATAAAAATCATTAAGGATTTGATTTTATATTTTAAACTATTTAAAAAATCTTATGCAAAATTGATACCTAGGAAAGATTTTTTTTTTAATAGTCTGACATATTTTCGCTTTTTCTCCCTGCACTGCCCAAAGTGTCAGTTATATAATGATTATTACATTGTAGGATCCACAGTACTTGCACCATATCTTGTAGCAGTAATTCCTGGAGATAAAGAAAACATGAAGAGATAACCATTAAGAAAAGGGACACATATATGCACACATTAATGCAATTATTAATAATAAGAAAATAGTATGCAAATTTTAAATAACTAACAATTAGTTATTCAAAATTTGCTACAATATCTTATTTTCTATAAAATACATGTTTCATTGGCTCAAAATGTGATAGCCAGATATAGTATGATTAAAATGTTTTAATGATGTTAAGGGTATATTTACCAAATAAAAAAGTGCAATTAAGATACAGTTTTATTGATGAATTCGTTCACAGTTCTAGAAAATGGATTCCTTCCAAGCAATACAAATAATTTAGAGCATTCAAAATATGATATACTTGATAATGCATTATATGAATCTAGTAAAATGAATCTAATATTTTCTGATAAAGAATTTTATTAAGGTGTTATGGACTGAATGACTGTGTTCCCCACCCCCTTAATTTATATAGTGAAATCCTAATCCCTAGTGAGATGGTATCAGGAGGTGGGTCCTTTGGTAGATAATTAGGTCATGAGGGTGAAGCCCTCATCATGGAATGAGGGCTTATAAAATAGGAAGCAATATGAGATCTTTCTCTTTTTCCCATATGAGGATTCAGTGAGAAAATCTCCATCTGCAAACTAGGCAAAGTGCCCACTGTAAAGCAGCAACCCCAGATCTGAGAGGGGTTCTATTAATGCTCTTTACCTGTTCCAAAGAAGTCACCTGGAGGTCTAGCAGGGAAAGACAATGTTTTACAGAAGGCACTAAAGGCAGCCAATCAGTGAAGAAAGAATCTGTACCTGGGGCAGTACAACAAGCAGTTTTATAAACAAGCAAGTTAATTATTCAAATTGCTATATGGTGTTTACAAATACAGTGAGTAAGAGTACCACCCACATTGTTCTCAGCTCTGCTCAGATCACTTGCCTCCCATGACTCATTACTGGGATTGTGCATATCCTGCAGAGACCAGCCTTGGCCAGAGGCTGCTCCCTAAGGGAGGGGAAGAAAGAAGCCAGGTATAGGAGGAAAAGAATTCCTTTCTGGACAATTACCTCACACCAATGCTAGCCACAGGATCTGCCCGTGCCCGCATATTGAACTTCTGTGCCTACAGAACTGTGAAACATAAATGTTTGTCGTTTAAGCCACCCAGTGTATGATAATTTGTTATAGCAGCTTGAATGGACTAATACATAAGATTTAAACAAAAATTGTTTACTGGCAGATGCATAAGTGCAAGCACATAAAAACGTTAAGCATTCAAATTAAATAACATAACAACAAATTAATAAATTAATTGGTTAAGCATTCAAATTAAATAACATAACAAATTAATCTGCATGATCAAGTAAAATACAGTCTTATACTTTGCTACTTTAATAATAGAAATTATTTGCATGTACTATGTATCACATTAGTAGTAAAAATCAGTTTTTCAACAGATGGGGAAAAGATTTTATTCAATGTAAACTGACATCATTCTTAATCAAAACCAACTAATAATCAGAAAATAATTTGTAATAATAATAATAAAACATTTTCAGAAAGCAGCAGAGAACTACTCATCATTTGCAAAATAGTTTCTGACATATTACAGGCCCTAGCAAAAACAAATGTATCAGACAGGGATACGTTTCTTTTTGGGATTGCAATGGGGACACATTCATTAACGGAATGCCTGAAAGGAAAGAAAGAAATTTGGGGTTAAATCTACACAGGTAGACAAGTGAGTCATGTGTAGGTATTATGGAATTCACAACAAACTTTACAAATGGTTCTTATCTAAGACATCCAGGAGAGGAAGAGGTGGGCAAGAGCAGACAGTCCTTGTGATGACATGTTTCCTAGAACAGAAAAGAATGAAGAGATGTTTGAATCATTGATATTTTCTGGGATCACAGGGCTCAAGTAAAGTTCAGCGTTGTCAATGTCTTACTAGGAACATCATCACATGGCTATGCAACTAAAATTATCTACCAAGTGCTTGGCATTATCAGATCCACCAAATCATGCCATCAGATAGACACAGTAGTCATTGGAAAAGTAAATTGTATACTTTGAATTGGGTCCAAAGAACTCCAAAACTCCTAAGTAAATTATATACACAGGTGGTTCAAACTCTCATGTTACCAATTCTATTGTACCGATTCTTCTTCCTCATGTCAAACTATGATCTTATAAAGAAATTCATAGGTTCAACAGGTAAAGAAGAAAAAAACTCGGAACCTGTTAACACATTCGTGATCAGCAAAGTTTTCACTTCCCTAATACTGAGGGTGGGTGAAAATTAAAAAAAAAAAAAATCTGAAGCTGGTTGCCACAAACTTTTGTCGTTAAGCACAATCGAAATGGTCTTTTCTAAATTGTCACCTTTTCACAATACAGCTGAAAGTTGCAGACATATCCAGTATTTGTCCAGGCCCCACTCTGATTAAGATTCTGTACTTTGTATTTTTATTCAGATTATAAACTGAATGTATAATCTGTATATATTATATATAGTTTATATAGTTTACATTGCATATATATATATAGTTTACATTGTATCACTTTCTCACTATCACTAATAAATTCACCTAGATTCACCTTTGACCTCAGAAATCTCATCAGCATGTATTTCTTCATTTTCTATAATTATGGCAAATTATTTTTAACATTGAAGTATGAAAGCCCTGAAATATCAAAATACAAGTATATAACACTAATCACAACAAAATAATGGCCAACTTGCAATTTTTACCAACTATGTAAATCAATAACAACACTGCTCAGTCAATATCAGATAATTATATCAACTTTCTCTCTCCTTGCCTCAATATTTGTTTTCAAGCAAAATATAACACATACATATGACAATGTTGCAGCATTCAGAAACAGAATTTGCAAAGACATAAATACATGTCAGCAGCAACCAGAAACAGAATTTGGATTGTTGTAAATTCACATCAGCGATCACCAATGAGTTAATACATAAGTACACTCTGTTGTTCTCATTGCTGTAGCTGTCATTGCAGAACTGCTCAAGGGTTACCTTAATGATAGTTATAAGGAAATAATCTCCTAGTAGCAAGACTTGATCATCATATGAAGAAAAATAACTTGAAGTATGGGTATACACAGACATCTCAGTAGGAGGGAATGGGTTTTGTGATTGATCAAAGTTCTGGATCAAGATTTGAAGACTAGAGATAAGAAGTTCTGAAGAAAAGATATATGGATAGATCTATGAGAAAAACCACAGAGTATGTGACTACTAATGATTTTGTGCCACAGAAAAGGTTCAAAAAATATTCCAAATCAATAAAATGGCCCATTCTACAGATGTAAGCCCATTTCTCTTCAATCTCCTAGTGCTGATGCAGAGAACAGAGCAACCATAGTGACAGAGGTGAAGAATATATATGGACCCAACACTATTAGTTTCCTCTTACCTCAGCTCTATGATTAATGATGCCTCTGAATGATCAACTTGCTGCCCAAGGGAATGATGCTGAACAATTAATATAGCATCATTCCTTAAAGACATAGACAGTTTTGGGTGTCAAATAAATATGATATTGGACCATTTCTTGGCAAGAACAGTGCTTTGTTTATGTTCAAAGTAAATCTTACTATAGATATGAGTTTATCTTTCCTGTCCACAGCACTGCAAACAGCACTACTACTGTGGTCTTATAGAATCACTGATCTATTAACATAATATTCCATACAATATTTCTGCAGAGAATTGCAAACATTTTAAAGAAAACGGGGGACCAAAAATGGGTTCACAGAGACAGGATAAACTAGCTTAATAGGTTATCATATAACCTGTTAATATGAAGCACTTGACCAAGTTGTACAATGGAATGGTCTGTTAAAGGCTCAGGTAGTGTTTCAGATAACACTCTACAGATTAAAGAACTGCCTTCCAGGTGCAGTATATGCACTGGACTAACAGTGGTACTTTATCCTCTACTGATTATATACATGGACCAGGGAGCCAACAAATAGAATTAGGATTGGCTCTTTTACTTCTAGTGAATCAATTACAGAGTTTGTCTTTCTATTCCAATGGCCTTAGACTGTGGTTGGTTAAAACTGGCAGATTTCAGCAGGAACTAGTCATCTTGGAGACATAGGAAGGGCTCCACTAAATCTGAAGTTGCAACTACCTGCTGGTCTCAGCACTCTTAATGCCAATGATACTAACAGCACTAGCAGGAGAAGAAGGAAACTTCTTCTAGTCATCAGCAGAAGCTACAGCTGCTCTTTGCAATGGGAGTAGAGAGGGCTTTGCCTGGATTACAGGGGATTCACTGGGAAATGGCCTTCCAGTGATAAAAGTTAGTGGCCCAAGAGGGCAAGATAATTAGAATCCAAACGTTTAGAAATAACAATCTAGATCTAGGTAACACTAGTAGTCAAATAAGCAATCCAGGTCATCTGTGGTACTGGTCTAAAGTAAGAGAAATATAGAATGTGTAATGCAGAAGGAAAATGATTACTATCAATTATAATATTAGAACCAGTTACAGCAAAAGGGATTAGTCCATTTTATTTCACCTATCTTTCCCGCTGTCCCTGTGGTGGCAACACATGTTCTCCCTGCTGGAATTCACTTTTTTTTCTAGATTATCTCATGATTTATTCCTACACCCTATCAAGTCTGCTCAAATATTATCTCTTTTTCTAATAAAAATTTAAAAAAAATTTTGTGGACATAAATTCTTGCTATGCTTCCCAAGCTGATCTCAAACTCCTGGCCTCAAGTGATTATCCCACCTCGGGCTTTCAAAGTACTGGGATTATAGGAGTGGGCCACCATGTCCAATCTCAGATGTTGCCTTCTAAATGGTGCCTTCCTGATTATTTTAAATTACAATTTTTTTCTGGTCTCTAGTCCTTCCATACCCTTTTTCTGCTTTATGCCATATTTAGCAATTTAAAATACAATTATTTTCATATTTTTGAATGTATACATTGTTTACTTATTAATATAGTTTTATTGTATGTCATCTCCTCAAATGTAAATTCACAAGATCAGGAATTTCTGTTTGGGGGTTCTTTTTTCCCACTATTACATCCCTGTCATCTAGAAGTATGCCTGGCTCATAGCAAACATTATTGAATAAATGTTCATTAGAAGAGTTTTTCCTAGATTTTCTTCTAGGATTTTTATAGTTTAATGTTTCACATTTAAGTCTTTAAGTTTAATTTTTGTATATGGTGAGAAGTAGGAATGCCATTTCATTCTTCTTCATATGGCTCGCTAATTTTCCCAGCACCATTTATGAGTATGGTGTCCTTTTCTCATTGTTTATTTTTGTTGACTTTGTTGAAGATGATTGGTTGTAGGTGTGTGGCTTTATTTCTGGGTTTTCTATTCTGTTGCATCAATCCATTTGTTTCTTTTTGAACCATTATTATGCTATTTTAGCTATTATGGCCTGGCAGTATAATTTGATATAAGACAATGTGAGAATTATTCTGGACATTGGCCTAGGCCAGAATTTATAACAAAGACTTCAAAATCAAGTGCAACAAAAACAAAAATAGACAAAGAAGCTAATTAAATTAAAAAGCTTCAGCAATGCAAAATAAATAATCAACAGTTATCAGAAAACCTATAGCATAAATGAAAATATTTGCAAATTATGCCTTAGACAAAGAATTAATATCCAGAATCTACAAAGAATTCAAACAACTCAACAACAATAACAAAAATTAAAAGTGGGCAAAGAACATGAAACATTTTTCAAAAGCAGACATACTAGTGGCCAACAAACATGAAAAAAAAAATCAACATCACTAATCACCAAAGAAATACAAATTAATATAATAATGAGATATCATCGTACACCAGTCAGAACGACTATCATTAATATGTCAAAGAAAAACAGATGTTGGCATGTATATGGAGAAAAGGGACTGCACATCCACTGTTGGTAGAGATGTAAACTAGTTCAACCTCTATGGAAAACAGTATGGAGATTTCTCAAAGAACTGAAAATATTTAGTTCTAAAATATATATTTCTTTGAGAATTGCCATTTAACACAGCAATCCCACTACTGGGAGTCTACTCAAGGGAAAATAAATCTATATAAAAAGACACCAACACCCACATGTTCATGGCAGCATTATTCACAATAGCAAAGTCATGAAACTATCCTAAGCGCCCATCAACAGTTGACTGGATATAGAAAATGTGTCATATATATACCATGGTATACTGCACAGCCATAAAAAAGAACAAAATCATGTCCTTTGCAGCAACATGAATGGAACTGAAGGTCATTATCCTAAAGGAATTAACTCAGAAATGAAAAACCAAACTGATTTTTTTATTTATTGTAGAGATGAGGTCTTGCTGCCCAGGCGGGTCTCGAACCCACGGGCTCAGGCAATCCGCTCACCTCAGCCTCCCAAAGGCGTGGGATTACAGGTTGAGCGACCGAGCCGGCTATTGTTCACTATTTGAATAATGGGGCCATCAGAAAGTCAATTCCCTACCAGTATGCCATATTTCTGTGTAACAAACATGCACTTGAATCCCTGAATCGAAAATATAAATAAATGCATAACTAAGTAAATACAGACATACATACGTACATACATACGTAAATTCAAGAATTAGTGTAGTGTTTGCCAGACAATAATAATGATCATAAATAAACCCGTGTTTATCAAACAATTAATTCTATTTTCTTTTTTTTTTTTTTTTTTGAATGGTGACTCTGCATCCACAATCTTCAATGTACATACCCCAATTTTTCTCCTGATTCAGACTTTCAGGTTACATACAGGCCAAGGATAACTTGTGTATAAGCAGAGTTGACAGAATGTCTTCTGGTGTAATTTTAGTGGAGAAGTAAAGACTCTTTTCTCATATTCCAAAGCATACTTCCCTTAGCTTGATCACTGATATTTAACATCTCTTACAGAAAGTAATGATAAGGTTAAAATGCAAATAGTATCGGGAGAAGTGGGTATTTATACAAATATATTCACGTGGTAGAGAAATGGCTTATTTTAGGTAAAATAAAAGGTGGGAAGTAGAGGGATTCTGAGTGACAGAGGCTGCCATAAAAGGGTGGGAAAGAATGCTTAAAAAGTGAGAACTAGATATTAAAAAACAAATTCAAACTTTTAATATTTTAGCAAGCCTAGGTATCTTTTTCAAGCTTACTACCTTTGCCCTAAATATCTGTACTACCACGTCTTCCTTTAAACTTCATTGTTTTATCCAACTTCTCAGTTTCAGTCAATGGACTACAATTTTTCTATCCTCCTGAGCTAGAAAACTTTTTTTTTAGATCTTCTTTATTCTTTGTTCACCATATATAATCAGTCATTTCGTTTTATCAGTTATTTCAGAATATTTTTAATTTTGACATCAAGACTATTCATGGTGCAGTGCACCCACCCTGCCATTTATAATATAGAATTCATGTTTTAAATAAAATTAATCATGCTTTGCTTTTCTCTAACCCATGTGTTTCTTATTGTTTCAATCATGTAGCCTCCTCCATAAGAATGTTCATAAAATTAATATTTCTTACTGAACATTCATCTCAAACATCATCTGCCACCTTGATAAACATCAAAGTGACGACATTTCTTCCTTTCTTCCCCAAGTCTCTCTCTTTGTATCATATCCCTTGACTTACACCATTTTCTGTTTTTGTTATTTGTGCACTTGCTTTTCTCATATTACATGATAAATGTCTAAATGACTGAGACTGTTCTTTGAATGCCAAAATAAAAGCAACTGTTGAACAGGAATGAATACTATCATTCCCTGACTGATGGAGTATAACTTCCACTTTCTTCCTGGAAAAAAAAAAAATCTTTGGATCTTATTGACTTCATGTTGCCTCTAGGATAAGTTTTATACCTCTCATTATATCTTTGATTCACTGACTGTCACTAATTTGCTCCACTTCACTAGTTCAAGCATACTTTTTACTATCTCTGCATGATGCTTTTTATGCTAATTACTTGAGCATTCAAATAGTTAGTTTCTTTGACAATTACAGGCAGAGAATACTATATGGACAGAACTTAGGAACCAGAGTTCAAGATAGAAAGTGAAAACACTCTCTACCTCACAGTCTTTGTGATCATGTCTCCGCTTTTATCTTTTTCTCTCGTGATTGTCATCCTCTTATTATAGAATTCAAGCTAGATATCCAACACACATTTACATATTCTTCCAACCTTGTGCATGCAGTACATCATTATGTTCACTCTACTTATTCTTTCTAAATAAAATGTGATTTGCTCTGTCCAAGACAAGGACTGCTTTCCCTGGATTGCAGGGGCCTCTGGTCCAATCAGTTGAGGTTGAAGTGAAAAGTCGCAGAGGTGAGGGTGCAAATCCATTCCAAAACAGGGTTGTAGACAAGGAAAGTGACACAAATCATTGAATACTTTATTTTTAATTTTCTTTTTTCTAGCAAGTTAATTGTAGCAGTAAATAATAATATAAGCAGAACAAGCCAGGATAAACATATGGTTTTCATTAGGCTTTTAAAAATAACTGAATGACCTCATTATGATTTTCGTACCCTCATCTAACTAGAACTCCAATCATAGAATCATTTATTTTAATGCTTATTTGATTACTTTATCAGTGCATTTCCTCTGAGAATCAGACATCAAAATGAAGTTAGTCATGCAAGAGATTTGTTGGATGGAACACTTGCAAAGAATAAAGTGGAAAGAAGCAGGAATGAGAGGAGCCTTCAGACCTCAAAGTAGCCTTGACGTCTGCTATGCTTTGAATGTGTCCTCCAAAGTTCATGTGTTGGAAATAACCCTCAGTGCAACAGTGTTGGGCGGTGGAACTTAATGGGAGTGTTTAGATCATCAGGGCTCTATCTTCAGGAACCGACTAAAGCTGCTATGGCCGAAGTGGGTTTGTTATAAAAGCAAGTTCAGTCCCCTCTTACTCAGTTTCACAATTCTCTCACCCTCTCAGCTTCTGCCATAGGATGACACAACAAGGCCCTCTTCAGATGTGGCTCCTTCATTCAACCTCCAGAACCATGAATCAAATAAATTTCAATTGTTTATAATTATCCAATCTGTGTTTGATTATTATAGTAGCATAAAACTGACTAAGACAGAGCCTGTGAGAGGAAAAGAGAAAGAATGATTGGGGAAGAAGAGACTCAGTCTGCAGTGAAGCTCTAAGAAAGCCTGGGCCTGGATGATGGGAAACCCCGGAGCAAAACTTGCCCATTAGATGAGTCGCACATTGGGCAATAGTGGAATGCCTGGAGTTCCCCCACCGTGCACAGTCATTAGGTGGAAGGAGCCTGAGGAGAGAAAAGTCTCAGTGTGAACGGTACAGTGCAGGCTGTCAGCTAACTATACTCCTTTCAGCAAGTTCTCTCATGAAAGAAGATCTGAGCAGTGCACTCCCATGGCTGCCTGAGCCACTGACTCGTACTGCTCTCTGTGATATCTTCCTCCCAAAAGAATGTAAGCACCACAAAATGAAGTAACGTATGATTTTGATATCTCCTGAATGTGCCTAACCCAATGTGAGAACATCATGCATGTGACTGTACTTGTTAAAAGGTTATATTTTAGAGATGACTTGCTTGGGCAGGGTATGTTTTCCTCACTGTGGAAGTAATTTGTTTATTTTTTAAAATAATAATAAGACCTCATAATGTTCAGATTCACTGAAATATTTACTTCCTACTTTGATACATAAGAGTAATGAAAACATCCATTATGCCATATGTTCTTTCAAACAACCTTTTAAAACCAACGTAGGTTAATTATAGCTCACTATTACAATTTGACTTTTTATAGTATATTTTATCATTTACTTTTTTTTGCAAGCAAGTTATGATGTTAAAATATAGTGTTTCACTTCAGATTTACGGATAAGAAGTTTGGATCAGATAGAATAAGGGAAGCCAAAGACTTCTTCAAGGTCAGAAAATATGTGAATGGAAAAATTGAAATTATTATTGACAACTTATGCACTTTTTAATTCATTCCTCTCACTCACTTTCACTGTCTTTGTTTAACTTTTTTTTTGACTATGCTATCGGAATATCTATATAGGAAATATTTGAAGGTCAAGAACCCTAAGGATTAGATGCTCAGTGAATGTCTACTGGTCATCTTTAAGGAATCAGTTTCTCCTGGTAAGGACAAATATGGAACTTTCATAATAATAACTGCCATTTACATGTTTCCAACCACCGATAAGCAATTTATAAATTTTACTGCATTCTTAAAAATACCTTATTTTTATTTTATAGATGAGAAAGCTCAACTAGCAAGTGGAAGAAATTAAATTAGAACTCAACTCTACATGACTCAAAAACCGTGTGTTTATTTACCACAACATCATGCTACATACATTCTTTGTTAGTGACCAATTTTTTTATTAAACAAACTTGAATTTCAAAGAAATTTTTGAAGAGAGGCAATGAATGGAGTTTGGCTGCAGAGATAGAAGACAGTAGAATTAAGATGTGTTAGAGTCATTTCAACTACTATGCCATCTTGAAGGAAGACAAATGAAATATACCCATATTAAGTGATTAATTTATGACAGACTAGGTTTTATATGTTGGTATATATATTTTCAATTTTCACAACCTCTCCGTTGATGTATTAGACATCTACTTTTCTCTATGCTCCTCACTTGTTCTGTCTCTGCTTGGCATCCCTTTATTAGGGGATCTGCTCCTCTCCTCATTTCAGTCAGGGCATCCCAATGGCTGCCATCAATTATGCTATTCCATCTCCCTGGATTTATGTAAACAATTGATGTAGGGCAGTTTAATCAAAGCTCTCTCCTGGACTTCATCCTTGTCCTTGATTCAGTTTGATTATATCAACAGATACAATTTCCTAGCTATCTAAGATTTTTGTGTTGGTTTTCAGTAACTTGCATCCAAAAGGCTTCTGACTATTTTGATGAAGCAAAAAAGAAATTTTGGTCCTTAGGCTAACATCTCGCTACCAGTGAGTGACAAAACAAACTGGAACCTGGACCAATTTCTCAATTTAGAATTTTTTTCCTTGTATTTCTTATTTGACAATACATTGTAAATGTGTTTGATTCACTGACATGTAGCTACTAGAGATGGTTACATAGTATCTTTACATGCCATTACACATAGTGTTTACTTATAAATAGTTAATCTAATTTACCCAAACATATACTAGACAAATGACATTTTAATTCAAGTCTTAACTGAAGGAAATAGGTACGATCAGGTGAAATACTGAATATAGTTGACCTAACTCTTATTCCACTTATAGATATACAGCTTTCACACATTTCTCCCTAAATATCTCAGCATACTTGTAATTTCTTATCACACATATCTGAGCAACTATTTTCTTGATGTGCTGCCTGCTTCAAAACACAGCTGCAAAAAATTTCCCCAGAGAAAGTTATAAATGAAATTCTAAGCATAAGACCACTGGAGTCAGTTCAAGGAATGAAAGTAGAAATGCTGAAACAGGAGGGGACAGTTAGTAGTGCACTAGATTTTTACACAAACTCAGTCTATTTTTCTCCCAATTATTAAGGGTCCTAAATCAAATCAAAATTATAATATAGAAATGTAAAAACATTATCAGCTAATTGAATTTGACTGGAGTGAATTCATTACAATGGAGAGAAGACAGGCAGAAATTAAGGATTATATAGAGACTAATGAGGTTCTTGGAAATGGCTTTTAAATTTTTTAAATTTTTAATTATTATGGATATATAATAGCTCTACATACTTGTGGGGTACATGTGATAACTTGATACAAGTTTATAACATATAATGTTCAGAGAGCGTAATTTGGTTACCCATCACCTCAAACATTTATCATTTCTTTGTATTAGGAACATTACAATTTCATTATCTTAGTTATTTTGAAATTTACAATAAGTTATTATTGACTATAATTGCACTATTGTGCTACTGAACACTAGATCTCATTTCTTTCTTTTTTTTTTTTTTTTAGTTAGTTGGAGTCTCACTCTGGTGCCCAGACTGGAGTACAGTGGTGTGCTCATGCCCACCCCAGAGTTGACCTGCAGAACTCTGGCTCAGTCTTCCAAGTAGCCGGAACTATAGGCGTGTGCTAACACACCTCGCTATTTTTTTTTAATGGTCAAGAGGAGGTCTTACCATGTTGCTCAGGCTGGTCTCGAACCCATGGGCTCAGGCAATCCTCTCGCCTCAGCCTTCCAAAGCGCTGAGATTACAGGCTTGAATCACAGCGCCTGGCCTAGATCTCATTTATTTTATCTAACTATACTTTTGTCCCCATTAACTATTCCCTCTTTTCTCTCATTTTTCCTTTTTTCTAGTTTTACTTGCTTTCCAATGTGAAAAAATATTTGGAACATTAGTCATCTTTAAAATGGCAATGTTACAGTATTTCTGGTAGTTATTGTTCATAAAATTATATGAGTAATAAAATGCATAGCTATCCTTACACATATAACTATATTCATATCTATAAGATATAGATATATATGATTCAATCTTAGTGAATTTTAAGTATGAGGAGATGTTATAACCAGTTTCAGACTGTAAAATTTAAATTACTTATTGCAGTAATTTCTAATTACCCTCCCTTACTATATTAAAGGCAATTATCTCTTTGAAAATAGTTATGTAAAAAAAATTAGTTAACATATAATTTGGGCTACTTGTTAATCCATTGATCACAAGTCTGACTTCACACTTACTTTCTGCCATTGTTATCTCTCATCTATCTCAATTTCCTTACAAGTCTTCAGTTCTCCACTCTTCCCTTTTCTCAACAACTCATTTTCTATTCAGTCTCCAAACAAATTTACTTATAAATGGTCATATATATAATTTTGTATCACATATAATTAAAACTCTTCAATTACTTCTCATTGTCATAAAGATGAATTCCAATGGCCATTAAAAATTTTTTTTAAATTATTTTTATTTTAAAGACGTGGGGTACAATTCAGGTTAGGTATATACCTCTCAGCCTTCTAAGGAACTTTTGTAAAACTATGCTCAGCAATAACATTGTCTGCTCAAATGTGTTTTTCAGTCCCAGGAGGAAATGGATATCTTTTAAGAAGAATCTCATGGAAAAACGATTTGACTTACTTTTATGTCGCATTTTATTTTTTAATTTAATTGTCTTTATTTTAATAGCTTTAAGGGTTTAAATTATTTTTGGTTATATAGCCACTTTATGTAGTGGTGAAGAAGACTGAGCTTTAAGTGTATGCATCACCTCTCTTAGTGCATATTGTATCTGATAGGTAATTTTTTATCCTATTTCCCACCTTGTCATTAGCCCCCCCAAGTCTCCAATGTCCTTTATGCCATCGTATATAGCTTTGCAGACAGTTAGCCTACCTCCCACTTATAAGTAAGAACATGTGGTATTTGGTTTTCTGTTCTTGTGTTAATTTACTTAGGATAAGGGTCTCCAATTCCATCCAAGTTGCTGCAAAAAAACATTATTTTGTTCTTTCTTATGGCTGAGTAGTATTCCAAGGTGTGTGTGTGTGTGTGTGTGTGTGTGTGTGTGACATTTTTATTATCCATTGATAAGGTGATGAACACATCTTTGCAATTGTGAATTGTGCTTCGATAAACATGTGGGGCAGAAATCTTTTCTGAATAAAAACCTCTCTTCCTTTGTGTAGGTACCAAGTAGTCGGATTGCTGAATCGAATAGTAGATCTATTTTTAGTTATTTGAGAAATCTTCATACTGATTTCCATAGAAGTACTAATTTGCATTCCTACCGATAGTGTGTAAGAGTTCTCTTCTCAAATGTATCTATACTAACATTTACTATGTCTTAATTTTTTTAAAAGTAATAGCCATTTTGACTGGTATAAGGTGGTATCTCATTGTGGTTTTAATTTGCATTTCCCTAATGATGAGTAATGTTGAGCATTTTATCATAAGTTTGTTGACCATTTGTATGACTTCTTTTGAGAGATGTCTGTTCATATCATTTGCCTACTTTTTAATGGGATTATTATTTTTTTTCTTGCTAATTTGTTTGAGCTCTTTGTAGATTCTAGATGCTAGAATCTTTTATTGGATTATTGCTTGTGTATATTTTTGCCCATTTTGTAGGTTGTCTATTTGCTCGTTGATTATTAGTAAGTCCCACTTATTCAAGTTTGTTTTTACTGCATTTGCTTTTGGGACTTTAGTCATAAATTATTTGCCTATGCCAATGTCCAGAAGAGTTTTTCCTAAGTTTTCTTCTAGGATTTTTATGGTTTCAGGCCTGAAATTTGGGTCTGTAATTCATCTTGAATTAAATTTTGTATTCGAGAGATAAAGATTCAATTTTCCCAGCACTATTTGTTGAAGAGGTATATTTTCTCTATTGTGTTTTTGTCTGCTTTATCAAAGATCTGTTGGTTTTAGGTATTTGGGTTTATTTCTGAATTCTCTATTCTGTTTCCTTAATCCATGTGTCTGCCCTTGTACCATTACCATGCCGTTTTGGTTACTATAGCCTTATAGTATAATTTAAAGTTGGATAATATGATACATCCAGCTTTGTTCTTTTTGCTTAGGATGATTTGGCCATTTGGCCTCTTTTTTAGTTTCATGTGAATTCATTTAAAATGTTTAATGTCGTTCATCTCTTAGAAGATAGCTAAATATTTTTGCAGATATTAAAGTTATATATTTTCTACTTTAAAACCTAAGAATGAGCCGGGCTCGGTGGCTCAGCCTGTAATCCCGTGCCTTTGGGAGGCTGAGGTGAGTGGATTGCCTGAGCCCGCGGGTTCGAGACCCGCCTGGGCAGCGAGACCTCATCTCTACAATAAATCAAAAAATCAGCTGGGTGTGGTAGCGCATGCCTGTAATTCCGGCTACTTGGAAGGCTGAGGCGGAAGGATCGCCGGAGCCCAGCAGGCGAGGCTGCGGTGGCTGGGAGCGGCCACTGTACTCCAGTCTGGGCAACAGAGTGAGACTCCAACTCAAAAAAAAACAAAAAACAAAAAAAAAACCTAAGAATGACTTATATGACTTATATGTTTGTTTTCTCACACTTCTCTAAGTTAACCAAACTGCGAATCAGCCTACAACACATTAACTCAAGGAACCCATTCTTATCTATGACTGCTGTTGGCACTATACATATCAAGCCCAGTAAAGAAATACAAATCATTTAACGCAGTGGCTTTAAGACTTGTGTTTTCATTGTCAGTACAATTCTGAAACAAAAGTAAAAACATTTCACCAATCAAGTAATGCACTACCAGATAAAATTAATTTGCCATTGGTATTGTTGTTGAAAAGAAGTTCCAATTCCAAAAACTAGAAACAAGTCTCAGAACAAAGGCCAGTCCTTTAAAGTGAGTGAATTTCACATTTTGGGTGAGGGGAAGCCTCGCTGTGAGAAACTTGTCCTATTTCTCTAATCTCACCCTAGAATCATTTTTTAAAAAGTTTGTTAGTGAGGATTTTAGATTGTCTCTCCTAAATGATTTTTAAATTCTGTTTGGGAGTGATTCCTATGTGTACCATGCAAATCCATCTTATTCAATGTCATTAAATGTCACAACTCAAAGTCTCAGAAGTATTGTTATTGTATCTATCGTTTTATTTGATCTCATTGTTCTCCATATTTGCTGGCAATTCTCCTCTCTAAAGCTCTCTAGTCCCTAAAGACATATGAAGCCCAGAGTGCCCATAGTACTATGCAATTACTAGTATTATTTACACCATCTGAAACTAAAAGGATAAAATAATAATTTTGAACAACTTGTATTAACAAGCTCTCATTTTAGATCTGTGTGCCTTTTGGTATTCATAAGTGATACAAACAGATGACACATTTTTAATATTTATTTAACTTGAGAGCAAATGCAAAGTTTCTGGACTAGAGATCAGTTTCGTGATTATTTATAGCAATAACTACAGAAGTTCTCCATGCCTTGAGGTGATGTGGTGAAGGATGAAGAATTCTGCACCTAGAGAGGAAATATCTAAGACAGGAGAAGATCCCTAAGATCATACATCTTGCAGCTTATATAGAAACAGCTGCACAGCCACCCTTCTGTCCCTCCAGAGTGAGGAATAAACATTATGTTGCTAACAAACAAATCCTCTCTGAGAGAAGAGGGAAAGGTCCCTAGATATTTACAGCCCTTTGAAATCTAAATACATGGCTCTAAGGGAGATAGATCTGCAAATTTCTTTGGGGATCTCCACCTTCCAAGGCATGTTTACCATTCAAGCATCCCTTTATTTTGGTTTCCAGTAATTTTTGCTTAGAAAGCCCTGGTTGTGCAAAATATGAAAATATTGTTTCCAATAATAGATACATGACAGTCATATTTCACTTTTCCTGTCTATTATACTTATATCACTTCTGAATTCCTTTGGGTTCTTTTTCTATAAATAGAAACAAGTTCAAAGAGATGGAATCTCTCCATTGAGCTTCTGTGCTTCTCTAAGTTAATGAAGCATGTTCAAAGTAATAGTGTTAGCTTCATATTTGTTTACAAGATTCAGGTAACTTCTGGAGCATGTTAAAACATACAACTCTCCAAAATAAAATGAAATTTTAAAAATTTTCTTCAAGAAGAACATCTAACTTTCTCATTGTGGCTCTATCTACTCTTGCAAAGGTAGAGCTTAGAACATTTTTGTCTCTAAATTGTTCAAGCTTCTTTAGACATTCCTGTAGATAAAAACTTATTTGGATAGGTACCAGTCTTTTCTCAGTCTACTTATTAACAATGAGCCTTTAAAAGTTACCATCTGGGTGTGAGGGGGAAGATGGCGGCTGAGCCAGTCAGACTATGTGAGTCCTGGTGTGAGTAAGTGAGTGTATGGAAAATTTTGTGTACGTGCTGGTGAGTGAGTGGGCATGTGAGTGGCTAACTGAGTGAGGGCGAAGGAGCTAGCTGCCAGGGCTCTCCCGGTGCAGTGGCTGGTGCCACAACAGCTGGGCTTGGACCCAAGTGATTCCTGGGACACAGAAGCAGAGCACCATTTTCTTTTTTTTTTTTTAAATCAACAAAACCCTTCCTGGGAAGAAAATCCTGGGAGAGACAGTCTAAGTGGGGCTTGAAAGCAAGTGCCCAGGCTCCTGGTTCAATAGCTGGTGTGACAACTTCTCTGCTTGGTCCCTGGCTCTTCTGCGGACATAGAAGTCGAGTGACTTCTTTTTTTTTAATGGACAGAAGTTTTCCTGTGAAAAGCAATGAGGAGAGACTGTTGCCCCAGTTTCTCCCTCACCATTAGCAGGAGAGACTGCCAGCTCCAGGCTTTGCCTCACCACTTCAGCCCCTGACGGGGCACTGGCAGCAGGAGCTGCAGAGGGAGTCCTGAGGTAAAGTCCCACAAAGAGGACAAGAGAGGCATCTTGAAGACAGGGCAGGAAAGTGCTCCAACTTGCTCACCATGGAAAACAGACTTGATCTCTGTGACTGGTGGATCAACTACTCAGGGATTGATCGTAACCCAGAAGGAATATCCTGAAAGCACAAACTTCAGAGAGACCCGACTAGTGCTGTGTTCCAGGCACCCCACCGCCTACCCTGATCCAGCCGTGGAACAAAGGGTGTGGTCAGAAAAGGATGAGAAAGGACTTCACAGAGATCAGTGGGGAGTCTGGGGCTGACCCAAACCGCCTCTCCCCAGCAATCCTCTGAATATCAGACCCACATAGCTGGACCACAACTGAGGGAGAAACCCAGGCTGAGCCTGGATATCAGTTGCAATAGGAAAACTCCATTCCGGGATAGGCCTGGCTGGGGCAACCCCTGTGAGTAAATACCTGGGGAAGAGACAACCCTGCACCTACCCATGAGAGGAGATCTCCCTGACCATAGGAGAGTGGGAGAGGAAGACTGCAGCCTCACCCACCTCCAATGCCCCTCCACTTTCCCTGCTCTGGACACTGAGGAGAGAATGAAAGAGGTGCCTCTGCAGGAGAGTCCTGATTAGAGGACAATTACAAAGTCTGCCACAGGGAACAGGTTTTGGTTTTTTTTTTTTTTAATTTTTAAAAAATTCTTTGACTGTTTGTTATTTCATCTATTTTAAAAATATTTTTCCTTTGGGCATGAATGTATATGTGAGGATTTGATTTGCAATCCCCCCCAATTTTTTTCTTTTTGCTTTTTCTTCTTTTATTTGTCATTTTCTGTTTATGTGTGTATATGAATGATTGAGCATTCATCTTTCAATTTTGTTGTTGTTATTAGTTTGTTTTTGCTCTTTTGTTATCCTGGACTTATTTTTATTTTTTATAATTTAAGGTGTGTGAGGGTTTGATCTGAATTCTTTTCCTTCCCCCCCCCACCCTTTCTGTTTTTCTTCTCTATTCACTTTGTGCTAGGCATGCGTGTGTGTGTTTAGTTTTCTTGGTGCTTTTTTTTTTTGTTGTTGTTGTTTTTCACTTTGTTGCTATTCCAGTTTGTTTTGGGTGTGTGTGTATGTCTGTGTCTGTGTGTGTTCAATTGTTTTTTCCATTGAATTCTGCTTTGCATCATCATATAGAGCGGTAGTGGGGAGTGAGTCTCAGGGAACACATACCGCAATAAGTGAACATTAAAATTTGCAAGTAGTTTCTGAATCCTAGCACCCCATGTCCTACTTTAGGCAAAAACAAAACTACAAGAGATAATAAAGCTTCCCACTCACCATTCTATTTCAAAATAGAACAAATCCAGAGACCAGATTAAGGAAGAATAGAGGACTAAGCAAATATAAGAAGAAAAATCCTCTCCCACTGACACTGAATAACAGAAATAAAGAGAAAAACAAATGTTATGTCACAAATGAGGAAAAAAACCAAAGGAAGACCTCAGGCAATTTCAAGTGTATCAAAGACAAAACTCCTGAAAAATCAGACGTTGGTGCTGAAACAATGGAAGTCACCAATGACTGGCCCCAGAATATGACAGGGATTAGGAAATGGATGGAAAGAGTAAATAAAACTCAAGAAAGAAAGTATGCTACACTGAAAAATCTTGTAACAGATTTTGGCAATACAAAATTTCATCCAAGAAATAAATAACAAGGTGACAGGCATGGAAAGCAGAATTAATCTAGTTAAAGAAAGAATCTCAGAACTTGCAGACCAGAACATGGAATTAACCTGATCTGTGAAAAACATAGAAAGAAGACTCAGGAAGAAGCAACAAAGCATACAAGACATGTGCAATTATATCAAGAGGCTAAACTTATGCCTGATTGGTATCCAGAAGAAGAAAGAGATATGGAGAACAACTTGGAGCAAGTTTTCCAGGAGGTAATCCAAGAAAACTCATAAGACATCAAGTGAGAAGATCAACCCCTAGACACATAGCAATTTGCCTACACAAAGTTGGCACAAGGGAAGAAACCCTAAGGGCAGCAAAAGAGAAAGGGCAGACTACCTACTGAGGAAAACCAATCAGAATAGCAGCAGACCTATCAGCAGAAACACTATAAGCAAGAAGGGACTGGAGTCCTATATTCAATGTCCTAAAAGATAAACAATTTCAACCAAGAATTTCCTATCCAGTCAAGCTTAGCTTCATCAGTGATGGAGAATTAAAATCCTTCCCAGACATCTAATCCCTAAGAGATTATGCAGCTCCCAGACCAGCTCTATAGAAGACACTTAAAAAGGTATTAGGCAAAGAAGAAAAAAAAAAGAATGACCACACACTTTCCAAAAGAACAGCAGAGCACAGAATCAACAGAGAATACAGTGCAACAAGAAATGTGAAAAATGTGGTACATATACATGATGGAATACTACGCAGCCATAAAAAAGAACAAAATCATGAATTTCACAGTAACCTGGATGGAACTAGAGTCTATAATACTGAGTGACCTCTCACAAAAACAAAGGTCCGAGTATCCCATGTTCTCACTCATATAATGGACCTTGAACATCCAATCTAATACTATAAGAAAATGACTGAGAGTAGTGGGAAACTATGGGGGGGGGGAGATGGGATTAATGGTAGAAAATATCTGTCTGGGGATGGGGAAGCACCTCTTATCAATAGGGTGCCTGAATGAAATGTATTTGTATACCTAACCCTTAATTGTACCCCACAACATCATAATAAAAAAATATTGATTATAAAAAAAAAGAAAAAGAATATACACTGGGCAATTTCACTTATATACAATTCTAAAAAATACAAACAAATCTGTAGTGACAGAAAACAAATAATTGTGTGGGGGTGGAAGGAGTTATGGGATGGAGGGATTGGAAAGGGGCACCAATAAACTTTGGGGATGATGAATGTGTTTACTATCTCGATTGTAGTGACGGTCTGCAGGTATAGATATATGTCAAAACTTAGAAAATTGTATTAAGAATGTGCAGTTTATTTTATGTCAGTTATATCTCAATAAAATGTAGTTTTCCCTTCAAAAAAAACGTGAAAATACACACATACATTAAACTCAAAGCCAACAGAAAACAAGCAAACAAAGAAAAGACTTTATAAGAACCTCATGACAGTGATAAACAATCACATTTCAATAATCAGTCTGAATGTGAATGAACTAAATGCACCACTGAAAAGACACAGAATGACAAACTGGATAAGAAACCATGACCCAATTATTTGCTGTATCCTGGAGAATCATCTCACTACAAGAGACACACAGACTCAAAGTTAAAGGATGGACAATGAGTTTCTAGGCAAATGGATCACAAAAAAGGCAGTAGTTACAATCTTAATATCAAACAAAGCAGTCATTAAGCTATCAAAATTTTAAAATGATGTAAAAGGACACTACATAATGTTAAAAGGTTCAATTCAAAAACAAATATCTATCCTAAACATATATACATCCAACACAGGAGCACCAGCATTTATAGAGTAGCTATTAATTAAACTAAAAAAAAAATTAAGTCTAACACAATTATAGCAGGGGACTTGAATACTCCACTAACAGCCCTAGATAGATCAATGAGGGAAAAATCAACATGGAGATCCAGAACCTAATCTTGACACTTGACCAAATGGACTTAATACCTACAGATTATTCCACCCAATCACCACAGAATATACATTCTTCTCATCACCACATAGAACATACTCCAAGATCAATCACACCCTTGAACATAAATGAAGCATAAACAAATTCCATAAGATGAAATCTTGCCATGTATACTCTCAGACCACAGTGGAATAAGAGTAAATATCAACACCAACAAAATTTCCCCAAAGCCCAAAAAGACATGGACACTAAACAGCATGATACTGAACTAGGTTAACACTGAAATCAAAGCAGAAATTAAAAGATTCCTGGAAACAAAAGAAAATGAGGAAACATCTTACCAAAATCTCTGTGATGCCATGAAAGCAGTTCTCAGAGGGGAATTTATATGTACAAGCACACACAAGAAAATGGAAAGATCAGAAGTTGAGAGTCTAACAAATCACCTTAGGGAGCTGGAAAGAGAAGACCACCAAACCCCCAACTTTAGCAGAAGAATCCAAATCACCAAAATACGAGCCCAAATATGGAACATAGAAGACAAAAATATCATACAAAACATCAACAAAACAAAAAGCTCGTTCTTTGAAAGAACTAACAAGATTGATGGACCCCTAGCCATAATGACTAAGAGAAAGAAGGAAAACATCCAAATAAACACAATAAAAAATACAAAAGATCACATCACAACTGACCCTGAAGAAATACAAGAAACTATCAAAGATTACTATGCACATCTATATGGAAACAAATTTGATAGCCCAAATGAAATGGAGGACTTTCTGACATCACACAACCTATACAGATTGAAAAAAGAAGTCATTGAGACACTAAATAGACCAATAACAACCCAGGAAATTGACTCTGTCATACTGAAACTACTTACAAAAAAAAGCACTAGAACAGATGACTTTCCAGCAGAATTCTACAAACGTACCAGGAAGAGCTGATACCAATCGTTTTTGAAAGTATTCCAAGTTCCAGTAAGATGGTGATGGCATAGGTGGACTTGTGAGATTCTCCGAATGAGAGTTCCCAAAAAGACTCTTACTTTTCTTCCCCCATTCCCCTGCCCACTGCCAGCCGCACTTGTCTGAGGCCTGGGGACCTTTAGTCCCATGCAGGGCTGGATATTGTGGCCCCCAGCTGCTGCTGTTCCACCATACGTGACTCCCACCTGTGCAGGAGTCTCAGGTCTTGGCTCCCTCCCTGGCTACATCGTCTCTCACCCAGCACCCAGCACCAAGCCGCCGGTCACTCAGGAAGGCTCTGGGTGCCTGCCCCTCAGAGACACTGGTCCCATTCCCAACTGAAGTACCCTGTGGGGGGCCCAGGGCCACTATCGCTACTCATCACCTACCCTTTGGAGCTTTGGAGCTCTGGAGCTCTGGGTCCACCCTGGCTGAGGCACTCAGCACATGACCCCAAGCTTGGGGACCCAGACAAGCGGGGAGAAATGATCTGCAAAAGTGAAACTGCCACCTCGGCCATTCTCCAGGCAGAGATTTGCATTGCCCCGCTCACCTATCAGCAACCCTCACCTTGGTTCCTAAGGTAATGTTGCTAAACAGGAGACAAAGCTCCACCCATATGCTGAATCAGACAAAACCAACTAAGCATCGCAAGCCTCCCAGGCAGCAGGCTAAAAAAAACAAAAACAAAAAACAAGCCCAAACTGCAAGTAAATCTAGCTGCCTGCAACAAAAACAAAGGGGAGAGGATGGAGATCAGAGCTGAAGTGACTTTAGTCTGATCTCTTATTTTGACTTTTGATTTTATCATTTTGACTGTTTGTTTTGATCATTTTTATTGTTTGCTTTCTGACTTAAACTATTTCATGATTTTATTGGTCTGTCTCTGTGTAGCTACCAGTATTCTTTAGGGAATCTTTCTTATGTGTTTTTTTCTTTTTCACTTCTCTCCGGCCTTGTGTCTCTTTCTCACAAGTCAGTTGGTATGTATGTCTGTTTTCCCTCTCACTCTTCTCTCTTTCTAACTTCCTATTGACCCCCCCTTCCTCCATTATTTTCCTCTTTTAAACCTCCGTTTAATCTAGGGACCAAGCTTACATACCACTGAATAGACAAATTGTAAGGCAGTGGGAAATAGGTTCCAGTGTGCTCATACACCTGTTGGTGGATGCTAGAATCAGCATATACATTCTGAATCACAGCTTCCCTCTCAATTAAACCTCAAACTGCAAAAAGTACAGCCCACACTCCAACCTCAAAAGTGAACAAAGCCAGAAGACCCTCATAAGAAAGAACAGGATATTGCAGAAGTGAAACAAAAGAAACCCCACCTTCCCTCAAAAACAGAATTAAAGAAGGGGAGGGAAAGGAGGAGAGGGAGAAAAATTTACACAAATGAAGAAAAACAAAAAAAGGGTATGGGTCTCTCCCAGACCCCTGGGAGGGCAGACACTGAGAAAACTGACTTCGGAATGCAAACAATGAAGAGCCCCCAGAATGAAGAGTCTCAAACTACAAACCTAGATATCAAGACATTAATGGAGAGATTTAAAAGAATTGAGGAGACACAAGAAGATACTAGGAAGAAGCTGAAATCTGAGATAACAGCAATAAAGAATACTGTGAATGAAATAAATAACAAAATGATAAGCATGGAAAGCAGAATTACCCAAACAGAAGAAAGAATCTCAGAGCTTGAGGACCAAAATATACAACTAACCCAAACTCGTAAAAACACAGAAAATAAGCTCAAAAAGACAGAACAAAACCTTCAAGAGATGATCAATTATTTCAAGAGACCGAACCTAAGAGTAATTGGCCTTCCTGAGGCAGAAAGAGAGACAGAGACCACAATGAAACAGACTTTCCATGAGATCATTCAAGAAAACTTCCCTTATCTAATCAGTGATGCAAAAATGCAAATACAAGAGATTCAGAGAATCCCTGCAAGACAACAAATGAGAAGACCAACTCCTAGACACATAATAATTTGCCCAACCAAAGTAGGCATAAAAGAAAAAATCCTAAAGGCAGCAAGAGAAAAAGGCCAGATCACCTACAATGGAAGACCAATCAGAATAGCAGCAGATTTATCTACAGAAACCCTGCAGGCTAGGAGAGCTTGGAGCCCTATCTTCAAAGTCCCAAAAGATAAACATTTTCAACCAAGAATAACCTACCCAGCCAAGTTAAGCTTCATCAGCAAGAGAGAATTAAAATCTTTCCCAGATAGCCAATCCCTAAGAACTTACACTGCCACCAAACCACCTCTACATGAAACACTTAAAAAAGTACCAAACACAGAAGAAAAGGAAGAAAGGATAACATTCTTCACAAGAGTACAGGAAAAAGAATAAAACAACACGAACCAACTCCAAAACCAAAGAAAGACAAAAAAATCAAGTGGAAAAATAACAACTCTATAAGAACTCTATGATACGGACAAACTCTCAAATTTCAATAATTAGCCTGAATGTGAATGGACTAAATGCACCACTGAAAAGACATAGAATGGCAAAATTGATAAAATTTCACCAGGCAACAATATACTGCCTTCAAGAGACCCATCTCACTAGAAAGGACATACACAGACTCAAAGTAAGAGTATGGGAAACGAATTTTCAGGCGAATGGAACACAAAAGAAAGGAGGAGTCACGACCCTAACTTCAGATAAAAAACTATTTAAGCTATCAAAAATTAAAAAAGATACAGAGGGTCACTACATAATGATAAAAGGTTCACTCCACCAACAAGAAATACCTATCTTAAACATATATATGCACTCAACATAGGTGCACCAACTTTCATAAAGCAACTTCTAGGAAAACTAAAGAAAGATATTGACTCTAACACCATCATAACTGGAGACTTTAATACCACTCTCACAACCCTAGACAGATCATCAGGACAAAAAATCAGCAATGAGATCCGGAATCTCACTGTGACTCTTGACCAAATGGACTTAATTGATACCTACAGAATACTCCATCCAAGACCACAGAATACACATTCTACTCATCACCGCATGGAACGTATTCTAAGATCGAACACATACTTGGCCATAAAACAAGCATAAGAAAATTTTAAAAGACCGAAATTTTATCATGCACCTTTTTGGACCACAGTGGAATAAAAATAAACATTAACACAAACAAGGTCCCCCTAAAACCCACAAAGACACGATGCTAAACAACTCCTGGGTCAAAGATGAAATCAAAACAGAGATCAAAAGATACCTGGAAACAAATGAAAATGCAGAAACATCTTACCAAAATCTCTGGGACGCCATGAAAGCTGTAGTAAGAGGGGAATTTATATCCCTACAAACACACATGAAGAAAATGGAAGAATCACAAACTAACAGCCTAACAAGCCACTTAAGGAAACTAGAAAAGCAAGACCACAAAAATCCTAATTTCAACAGAAGAATCCAGATCATCAAAATAAAAGCCTAAATCCAGGACATAGAAGACAAAAAGATAATACAAAAAAATCAATGACACAAAAAGCTGGTTCTTCGAAAGGATAAACAAGATCTATGGTCCCCTAGCTAGACTGACTTAAAAAAAGAAGAGAAAAAACCCAAATAAGCACAATCAGAAACATAAGAGATGAAGTCACATCTGACCCTGAAGAAATACAAAAGATCATTAGAGACTACTACGAACACTTGTATGGAAACAAACTTGAAACCTTAAGGAAATGGAGGACCTTCTGACATCACACAACCTGCTTAGGTTGAAACAAGAAGAAATTGAGACCTTAAATAGACCAACAACCATCAAGGAAATCGACTACATAAGAAAATTACCTACAAAAAAAATCCCTGGATCAGATGGCTTTCCAGAAGAATTCTACAAGACATTTAAGGAGGAGCTGATACCAATCCTACTGAAGGTATTCCAGGCGATTGTAAAAGATGGAACTCTCTGCCAATCATTTCACGAAGCCAACATCACATTGATACCCAAGTCAAGTAAAGATCCAACAAAGAAAGAGAACTAAAGGCCAATATCTTTGATGAACATAGATGTTAAAATTCTCAACAAGATCCTAGCAAACTGGATTCAACAATACATCTCAAAAATCATCCATCATGACCAAGTAGGTTTCATACCTGGGATGCAAGCCTGGTTAAACATTCGTAAAACCATAAATGTAATTAAATACTTCAACAGATGTCAAAACAAAAACCACATGATTATATCATTAGATGCAGAAAAAACTTTGGATAAAATCCAGCACCTGTTCTTGATAAAAACCCTTGAAAATCTAGGCATATGGGGAACAAACCTCAAAATAGTAAAAGCCAGCTATGAGAAACCCATCGCCAGCATACTCCTAAATGGATAAATATTGGAACCATTTCCCCTGAAAAGTGGAACAAGACAAGGATGCCCACTCTCACCCCTCCTGTTCAACATAGTATTGGATGTCCTGACTTGAGCAATCAAAGAAGAGAAGGCTATCAGGGGTATCCAAATAGGAAAAGAGGAAGTCAAGTTATCTCTCTTTGCAGATGACACGATTGTGTACCTTGAAAACCCAAGAGAATTTGTCAAAAGCCTCCTTACACTGATAAAGCCCTTTGGCAAAGTCTCGGGATATAAAATAAATGTGCAAAAGACAATCACATTTCTTTACAGCAATAATAAACAAACAGAAACCCAAATAAAAACCACAATTCCATTCACAGTAGCCACAAAAAAAAAAAAGAAAAAAGAAATTCCTTGGCATCTTCCAAAACAGAGACGTGAAAGTCCTTTACAATGAAAACTACCAAAGACTGCTCAAAGAAATCAAAGATGACACAAACAAGTGGAAAAATATCCCATGCTCATGGATTGGAAGAATCAACATTATGAAAGTGTCCATCTTACCTAAGGCAATCTACAAATTCAATGCAATACCCATCAAATTACCAGCAATATTCTTCTCAGACCTAGAAAAAACAACACAGGAATTCATATGGAAACACAAACGACCAAGAATAGCCAGAACAATCCTCAGCAAAAAAAAAAAAAACAAAGCAGGTGGTATCACATTATCAGACTTCAAACTTTACTATAAAGCTACAATCATCAAAACAGCTTGGTATTGGTATAGGAACAGGCATATAGATCAATGGAATAGAATTGAGATTCCAGAAGCAAAACCTCAATTTCTCAACCAACTCATCTTCGACAAAGCCTCCACCACCCACCACGGGGGAAAAGAGAACCTATTCAGTAAATGATCCTGGGATAACTGGCTGATCACATGCAGAAGATTGAAACAGGACCCCTATCTATTCCCATACTCAAAAATTAACACCAAATGGATCAGAGACCTAAATGTAAAACCTCAAACCATAAGAACCTTAGAAAATGAAGGACATATCCTCATGGAAATCGGAACTGGCATCCTATTCCTGAACAAAACCTGAAACCCACAACTGATAAGAGAGAAAATAGACAAGTGGGACCTTATGTAACTGACAAACTTCTGCAAAGCCAAAGAAACCATCAAGAGAGCAGGGAGACAGCCTACAGACTGGGAAAAAGTATTTGCCAACTCTAGGTCTGACAAAGGCTTAACATCCTGGATCTACAAGGAACTGAAACGTACTGAAAAGAAGAAAACAAACAACTCCATTATAAAATGGGCAAAAGATATGAACAGACACTTCACAAAAGAAGACATTCGAGCAGCCAACAAACACATGAAGAAATGCTCAACCTCACTAATCATCAGGGAGATGCAAATCAAAACCACACTGAGATACCACCTAACTCCAGTCAGAATGGCAATTATCAACAACTCAAAAAATAACAGCTGCTGGAGAGGGTGTTGTGAAAAGGGAACACTTCTACACTGTTGGTGGGAGTGTAAACTAGTGCAACCTCTGTGGAAAGCAGTGTGGCGATTCCTAAAAGCTCTAAATATCAACCTCCCATATGACCCCGCAATCCCCCTACTGGGAATATACTCTGAAGAACTCAAATCACTCTATCAAAAAGATACCTGCACACATATGTTTATTGCAGCATTATTCACAATAGCAAGAACTTGGAAGCAACCATGCTGTCCATCAAAAGAGGACTGGATTTAAAAAATATGGTACAGATACACGATGGAATACTATGCAGCCATAAAAAAGAACAAAATCATGAATTTCGCAGCAACCTGGTTGGAACTAGAGTCTATAATACTGAGTGACCTATCACAGAAACAAAGATCTGAGTATCACATGTTCTCACTCATATAGTGGACCTTGAACATCCAATGTAATACTATAAGAAAATGACTGACAGTAGTTGGAAGCTATGGTGGGGGAGGGAGATGGGATTAATGGTAGCAAATATCTGTCTGGGACAGGGAAACACCTCTTATCCATAAGGGTGCCTGAACAAAACGTATTTGTATACCTAACCCTTAACTGTACCCCACAATATCATAATAAAAAATATTGAGTATAAAAAAAAGAAGAACATATTCCAGGCAATTGAGAAGGATGGAATTCTCTCCAAATCATTTTATGAAGCTAATATCACACTGATATTCAAGCTGGGTAAAGACACAACAAAAAAAGGGAACTTCAGGTCAATATCCCTTATGAACATTGTGCAAAAATCCTCAACAAGATTCTAACAAATCGGATCCGAAAGCACATGTCAAAAATCATCCACCATGACCAAGTAGGCTTCATCCCCAGGATGCAGGGCTGTTTCAACCTTCACAAGACCAAAAATGTATTTAAATACATCAACAGATGTAAAAATAAGAACCACATGATTATATTATTAGATGCAGAAAAAGCACTTGATAAAATCCAGCAACCTTCTTGATAAAAACCCTCAAACACCTAGGTGTAGAAGGAACACACCTCAAAATAGTAAGTGCCATTTATGATAAACCCACAGCTAACATACAGCTAAATGGACAGAATCTGGAAACATTTCCCCTGAAAACTAGAACAAGACAAAGTAGCCCACTCTCACCCCTCTTGTTCAACATTGTGTTGAAATTCCTAACTTGGGCAATTAGACAAGAGAAGGAAATCAGTGGTATCCAAATAGGAAAAGAGGACGTCAAGTTATCCCTCTTTGTTGATGATATTATCCTATACCTTGAAAATCCAAGAAAATCTGTCAAAAACCTGCTTGCACTGATAAAGGACTTTGGAAAAGTCTCAGGGTACAAAAACAGTGCAAAAGACAGTTGCATTCCTATACACCAACAACAAGCAGGCAGAGGCCCAAATAAAAAGCACAAAATCATTCACAATAGCCACACAAAAAATGAAATACCTTGGCATCTGTCCCACCAAAGAAGTGAAAGACTTTTACAATTAGAACCACAAAACACTGCTCAAAGAAATCCAAAAAGACACAAACAAATGCAAAAATATTCCATGCTCATAGATAGGAAGAATCAAGATTGTTAAGATGTCCGTCCTACCAAAGGCAATCTACAGATTCAATGCAATACTCATTAAGTTACCAACATCATTCTTCTCAGACCTGGAAATGACAATACAGAAATTCATATGAAAACATAAATGACAATGAATAGTCAAAACAAATCTTAGCAAAAGAAACAAATCAGGAGGTATCACACTTCCAGACTTCCAAATTACTATAAGGCTATGATAATCAAAACAGCCTGGTATTGGTACAAGTACAGGCACATAGACCAATGGAACAGGATAGAGATTCCGGAAGCAAAGCCTTAATTTCTCAACCAACTCATCTTTGACAAAGCCTCCAACAACAACCACTGGGGAGAGGAGAACCAATTTGGTAAATGGTACAGAGAAAACTGGCTGATCACATGCAGAAGATTGAAAGAGGACCGCTAACTATCACCATATACATAAATTAACTCTAAATGGATCAAAGACTTAAACGTAAAGCCTCAAAGTATAAGACTCTTAGAAAATGCAGGAGATACCCTTATAGAAATTAGAACTGGTAACCAAAACCTATTCAGAACCCTAAATACCCATACCTTAAGAAATAAGAGATAAGTGGGATGTCATCAAACTAATGAGCTTTTTCAAGGCAAAAGAAACCATTAAGAGAGCGGGGAGACAGCCCACAGAATGGGAAATAATACTTGCCAACTGTATATCTGACAAAGGCCTAACATCTAGGATTTACAAGGAACTCAAACACACTGAAAGGAAAAAAACAAACAGCCCCATTAAAAAGTAGGTAAAACCACTCTCGCCCCTCCTGTTCAGCATAGTTTTGGAAGTCTAGCTAGAGCTTTCAGAGAAGAGAAAGTGATCAGGGCTATCCAAATAGGAAAAGAGGAAGTCAAGTTATCTCTCATTGCAGACAACATGTTTGTATACCTTGAAAACCCAAGAGAATCAGCCAAATACCTCCTTGTACTGATTAAAAACTTTGGCAAAGTCTCAGGGTATAAAATAAATGTCCAAAAGACAATCTCATTTCTATACAGCAATAATAAACAAACAGAAACCCAAATAAAAAGAACAATTCCATTTACAATAGCCACACACAAAAAAATGAAATACCTTAGCATCTTCCTAACCAGAGATGTAAAAGACCTTTACAATGAAAACTATAAAACACTGTTCAAAGAAATCAAAGATGACACAAACAAATGGAAAAATATTCCCTGCTCATGAATTAGAAGAATCAACATTTTTAAGATGTCCAATCTACCTAAGGCAATCTACAGATTTAATGCAATACCCATCAAATTACCAACAACATTCTTCTCAGACCTAGAAAAAGCAATACAGGAATGAATATGGAAACATAAACGACCAAGAATAGCCAAAACAATCCTCAGCAAAAACAAACAAACAAACAAATAAACAAACAAACAAACCAGGAGGTATCCCACTCCCAGACGTTAAACTATATTATAAAGCTACAATAATCAAAATATCCTGATATTGGTACAAGAACAGGCATATAGACCAATGGAATAAAATTGAGACTCCAGAAGCAAAACCTCAATTTCTCAACCAACTCATCTTCGACAAAGCCTCCACCACCTACCACTGGGGAGAGGAGAACCTATTCAGTAAATGGTGCTGGGAAAACTGACTGACCACAGGCAGAAGATTGAAGCAGGACCCCTACCTATCCCCATACACAATAATTAACTCTAAATGGATCACAGACCTAAATGTAAAACCTCAAACTGTTAGAACCTTAAAAAATGCAGGAGATATTCTTATGAAAGTTGGAACTGACAACCAATTCCTGATCAAAACCTGAATTGCCCATGCCATAAGAGATAAGATAGACAAGTGGGACCTCATTAAACTGGCAAGCTTCTGCAAAGCCAAAGAAACCATCAAGAGATCAGGGAGACAGCCCATAGACTGGGAGGAAATATTTGCCAACTCCATGTCTGACAAAGGCCTAACATCAAGGATCTACAAGGAACTCAAATGTGCTGAAAAGAAAAAAACAAAAAAACATAAAACAGTCCCATTACAAAGTGGGCAAAAGATATGAATAGACACTTCTCAAAGGAAGACATGGGAGCAGCCAACAGATACATGAAAAAAAAAAATGTTCAACCTCACTAGTCATCAAGGAGATGCAAATTAAAACCACACTGAGATAC